>NC_134569.1:48610276-48675276 GCF_050947875.1 Dermacentor variabilis | reverse complement strand
GGGGAGTGAGAGAGAAGGAAAGCCCGCTCCCGGTGAACGTCAGGATATGTGACGTCACTCGCGGGTCATTAAAAGGCAAATGCGCCGATTGCTTAATTAACCTCGGATATACGTTGGCGCCCGAGCTGGCCTGCGCAGTCCAAAGTTGGACGCAGGATTCTCATCCGCTAAGCTTTTGCTACAGCCACAGACATCTATGACAGGGTGCATTAGGTGCATCGAAGAACCCGAGATGATCAAAATTACTCCGAAACTCTCCAAAATGTCACCTCTCGTAGCCTCTGTGTTGCTTTAGGATGCTAAATCCAACCAAGCAGCCAAATAATCCAATAAACGTGCCGCAGAGGGATGCTAAGAAGCGTTGTCTTGAACAGCAGCGCGCGAAAGTCTCTCCGAAGAACGAGAGCTGATAGCAGTGGTGAAAGAAATCGGAAGTACAAGGACATGAAAGAATTCCGGGTTCGAATCCGGAGATGGAGTCTGCGGTGTTTCCAACGCGTACGTGATTGTATCCGTTACTTGATGCGCAGATCGCTGCACTCTCTGCTCCTGTATATCCATAGCTACCGCTAGCCATTTCCTCCTCACACATCGTATTCGATTGATTGATTGATTGATTGATTGATTGATTGATTGATTGATTGATTGATTGATTGATTGATTGATTGATTGATTGATTGATTGATTGATTGATTGATTGATTGCAACGTCCCATAGCAATACGACATTAAAGGGCGCCCTATAGTGGGGAGCTACGAATTAATATATTACGGGTTGCTGACTCTAAGTGCACGAGTACTTTGATATTCCGCCTTCACCGGACCAGTTACTTGAGGAGCAGAACGCAGTAGACGCTGAACGAATGTGGCTGGTCCGCTTCCTCTGCGCTGTACCTTTGCTACAACGCCGCCGTTACACAGCTGGGAGTCGAACACGTAACCTTGCGCTCAGCATCACAGAGCCATAGCCATCTTTCCCCATGTGGCGAGTTCAGGGCGTACGTCAAACTTCCTCGCGACCACCACTACTGTGCAGAGCTACCGCTGTAAAACAAAAAAAAAACTGCGTTAACTGGATCATCTCATCGGTTTAGCGCTATTGTGGAAAACTGCGAGTACATAATGACAATATGGCGTCGTTTATTTCACGTTAATAAAATTTGGAGCACGCTTAAGTTTCGCCTTTAAGAGTGGAACGCGATAGCATTCAAAGATCTCTGACTGCCTTCTCACGCTTCCTGGCAACTGCAGCTTATGTGACCGTAATGTTTACCAGGAAACGTTGGCGGCAAACTCTACGCACGAAGACGAGCTTTCTGGTAGAAACGCGGCCTCTCTCGTGGGCCGATCACTCAGGTAGTACACCGCCGCGCCAAAAAAAGATTACATAATTTTCGTGTTCCTGTTAATGCTTCGCACTTTTAATATTTCAGTCTGAAAACATTTACCATAAAAAGCATGCACTGTCGGTGTTCTCTTTCATGACATATGTTTGTGGGCTATCATTCTGAAAATTTCGAGAAATAATGTTGTCAAGAATGTAAGACAAACAATGAGCAACTTTATTGAAAGAATGGTGTGGCGATATAACCTGAATATAGCATGCCATATATATCAAAGCGTGGCGTATACATACTCCTAAACATATACTGCAATTTTCACTCACGGACAACTGCACCGACACCGGCGGCGAAGCCGACACCGGATTTTCTGCGACACAGGGCCTTTAATGCTGTGACGTTAAAGCATATGCTCTGACGTCATGTTGACGCGCAGCTTGAGTTGCGAGAAGATGCATCTATCCCTATCCGCTAATATCTAGCAGCACTCTATAGCATGCCAACAGGACAACGATGCAGCGTGACATCACGCGAACATGCCGTGTCATACTTAAGGGGCGTAACAAGGCTTAAGTTAGACAGACAGAACAATAGCGAATCACGCCTATCATCGCAGCCAGCTTATAGTAAACGTTTATTAGAATTTAAAAAGAAGAAAATAGTAAAAGACCAACACATCCGGTTCCTTAAGTAAGCGAAATTTCGCTTTAATTTAAGCGCACTACAAGACGATGACTTGGGTTGTTCTTAAAAACGGTGCAACGGAATACAACAGCTGTCCAGCGCTTTCTAAAGCCGCAAAGGCCGCCAACAGGAAGCAATTTGTCCTCCAGTTGCAGTTTATAGGCTCGGAAACGACAAGAAGGACAACAAGAAAACGACTCTCAGCGCTCCAAATAATGCGACCTAAACGAGAGGAGACAACAAAAGCATGCAAGCAAGCGCGCACACTCGAGATAAAGAGGGAGGGGAAGAGGAGGGGAGAGAAGCGGGTACCGAAGAAAACGCAGAGATATCCCATTTATCACTTGATGACAACGAACAAAACGAGAATCGACCACACTGAGATATGGTCCTCTACTTTTTCTCGCTTTACGCTTCCGAGATCGATGTTTTATTTTTTTCTTTCGTCGCTCAATCTTCCTCTCCAGTTCCCAGTTTCTCTGGGTCTTTCTTTCTTTCTCTATTTCTTTCTTTCTTTCTACCTTTCTTCGCCTTGCCTGTCCGAACAGAATTCCCAGGCGTGCATTGTTTTCTCGGCCGAGGGAGAGAGGCCCCAAGGGATGGATAATTCGGGCGACAAAATCTGCGCAAAACAACAACGACGACTATAGGAGCCGGGCGGTGCGGCGACCGCGCAAATTGATTTCGCAGGCCGCGGGGGTTCAAGGCGCCGGCAAGCTATCTTGCATCGCGAGCACTTCTCGCCGCACCGTTGCCGAATATTAATGAATGCGAAAAGCTCCCGTGCAGAGGCACCGCGCGCGAACGAGAAGATATATAACGCGCAGGGCGCCTACAACGCGAAGTCCGTAGGGCGCGATGCGCGTACGCGTTCTCGTATAGAAGTAGCGCTTGCGTCAGAACGGGGCGCTGAAATTTCTCGCTCGCAGGGCTGCAGTTCTCTTCCGTGTTACGTCCCTACGCAGGCGTAGGCAGAGAACCAACTGTGAACCTGAGCGCGCAGGAAACAAGGAAGCTCACGAGTCACTTTTTGCTCCCATTTTCCGTTTGTTTGCTGATTCGTTACAATAAACTTACCTTCGTTCAGCCTGCGGAAGATAAGTTTACGTTGTAATCCCACCATTTATTTCTAGTGCTTGTCTCTGACAGGCCCAAGGCCTCGCTTAGCAGCAAAATTTCGCAGGACGAAGTATCATGGTAGTTCTATCAGCAATCTTTTCACTATTTCGCAGTACAATATAGGTTCATTCCGGAATCTATGTGATAAGTTCCAGTGAATACAGGCGATGATGTCGTAAGGATGTGGATTTGGCGGAGAAAGTTTCTCCTAAATGTAAATAGGACAGGCTTGTTCCGCAATAAACCTTGTATGGTCTAATCAGCGAAGCAAGCTCAGCGTGATGTCACTAAGAATGACCTTCAAAGAAACATAAGCACCAAAAATTGTCAGTATTTGCTGCCAGTGCACAATTTAAGGCTAAGAGATTTGCATGTTTCCCCAACGACAGAGATAAAGTAAGCGAGAACGTCATGTACAAGCGCTCGCCCACCACCCATTTCGCAGCAATACAGACAAACTCGGAATAGCAGCTAGCAAGCTAATTGGACGAGTCACACACGCGCGCTCTTTTTCTCTCATGCACGCACACACACGCACACACACTTAAATGCACTAACAGGCACACACACCAAATTGTTTCCTCTGCTTCCGCGGCCGCATCCCGAGGCTAGGCGCAACTTTTCCGAACCGAGCGAACCGCTCACGCGCCAGCAGGGTGAACTCATTTCTCAAACTTAGACTAAAAAACTTCTGCACCAGCCCTCGTGCACATTTTACGCGGGCTTTTACCCGAAGATCTCCCACCTTCCATCAGTGTGGCGAACATCCAAATACATGTTACGTACCTTGCACTGCGAGCCACCGTTCTCGTTTGTCTCGGTCTATCTTTCTATCTGCGTTTTCCTTCAGCTTGATCCGACACGCTATGCGTCTGCTCGAATTTCCAAGCCATGGTTCTATCGTCTATGTAGCACACTCATCTTGCGCAAATAAAAAAAAAACACGATCCGGGCTTCCGTTTATGCGAATCCCGTGGGCTATAGAGATTGTATGACGTGCTACCGTATCACTCACGTAAACGCAGGAGGTACGTTTCTCTCTCGACTCACGCAGTTTTCTCCTCTACTTGGCAAAAGGAAGTGGTAGAGCGTTCTGTGTATCTCGCGTTCTGCGTGCGCGCGCGCTTTTCCCTCTAAGCTCCTCTTTCTTCATTGTTTAACTCTCATTTCGGTTTTTCCCTCAGTACTCAGCATTTATTTGCCAAGTTTTATGGCGCGACACACGGAGATCACCACTGCAGAGCCTAGGTTCCCAAATACAGGTCGTCACCTGCAAGATGCTCTCTCTACGAGATTGCGCACTACGCGGGACCACTTCTTGCGTACCGGTCCAGCCGAGGCCCGCCGAGCCTGCGTATTACCCGACCCAGGAGCGACCTGGTGGAAGGCTGCCTTATACTGGTCAGGTGATTGCAAACAAAAGCAAGGAATGTTCCTACCAGTACCATAACACATGTGAATAAGGAGGTGGTCAACACAGAAAGATTTAATGACTTTCGCTTAAACCATATTATCTATATAACGATGGCGCACAATAATATAGTAATAAAAATAGATAAACGGAAATATATATATATATACCATGTAGTAACAATTCTCCATAATCACAGGTTCTTGCACAAGTGCAGTAGATGGTGCTGGAATATTGCGTAAGGCATGCATGCGTCTTATTCATGGCATTCACATAATGATAATCAACACATAATCATTAACGAACACCGTTACGGAATTCGTCTCACATTTCAGTGTCCGTGCTTCGCTTTCTATCGCCTCTAAGAGTTAGCTTGCAGCATGTCAAGCGGCCGATAGAATGCAGCAGCGTTTTCTCTCGTGCCTTTAGGTTGAGTGAGAAAATGTCAGCGCCGTATCCCTGTGTTTACAAAGTTACCGTACAAGTAGCGCCCACTGCAATCGCCTTCATAATTCAGCGTTCATGTTTCGCTTCTCATCGCCTACTGGAGTTTGCTTGCGGCGTGTTATTTTGTGGGGAGGGACGCTTGTCATCCAATGGGGAGGCGAAGTTCAAATATGCGCAAGAAAAGGCCGGCGGCCACCACTGGAGTGCTCAAACGCTACCCAGGCACGGCCCAGGCCAGGAAGAAACGCTCGTCCCCCAGGCTGGACCGGGACAGGTCTTCAGGGTAGGCCCGAGCCCATGCCTTACAGGCAGTTTGGGTGATTTCGGTTTCGATTTTGCCTAGCCAGTTTCATTGAGACGTCACGCTTTATATAAGGACGGTGCTCAATGCGATGCCTCAGGTGTGATGCATACTGCTTCTGTGCCTTCGGAATTTACTGAAGGCCACACCAGTGCCTTTCAAGCGTTCATTGAGTTGTTGCTATTATCAAAATTTTCTCTCATGTTGTCCTTGTCCTAATAAATACCGCTGGATCAGTTGATCCCGAAGCTGAAGTGAAAGATAAGGCTGCGCACTATAGAATAGCTACTCAGATAGACACCGGCAGGTAATACTCTAAATATGAAGTTTGCGCTGCATGAGGGACTAGCGCGAGGTATTCAAAGAACCAACTGCAAAAAAAATTATTGTGACTAAATTGGTTTTAAATGAGCAGAATACGCCACTAAAGAAATTCTCGCAAAGCCGCAGGGCTAGTGATTATCTAAGTTTCTTATTTGCTACCTTCTAATTAGCACCTAAGCTGACGACGCGTGCACCTGGTGTTAGCGGATACGGCGTAGGTCTCTGGACATCGCCTCTGAGATTTTACAGTGGGCCGCGGGCAGCCGCGGGCGGTGCCCAGTCTCGGGGGCCATGTTGAGGAACCGCATCCTCTGAGTCATGCATCGCTTCTGGAGAGCGGTAATGGTGGGAATATTTTTTTTTAAATCTCGGTATCAGGAGTGCCTAGCTTCCCAAGCCTCTGGCTACGCGTCTATTCGTATTTCAAACGTAAAATATTGCGTGGAGGCTTCTCTAACTTCCCTACACTAGCTGAAACTATACGTTTCTGAACTAGAGGTATAGCACAAAAGGGCACGCAGGATGACAGAGGAGGCGAAGACACAGAGTTAGGCCTTCTTGGGCTGTACCTCTTGTTAGACAATACCGAATAGCCCACCAGTCTCTTCTTTAAACTTCTTAAAGCGGCCCAAGATTATCTTTGCAGTTGGCCTGAAAAGCTGACCTTCAAAATACACGTCGCTTAGCATGTTGCGGAGGCAGACAATAGGCACCGGTGGTGTTGGCCACCTGAATGAAATCTTTGGCTTCAGTCTTCCCACTTATTAGCGTTCATGAGCCCCTGAGTGCGCCCCGCATCGAAAACTAGAATAAGGGCTAAGTGCTGTTTCTCTCACGCGCAATTTAATCTCAACGGCTCGCAGATTATTCCCGTCAGGCTGCTTCTGTTTTCTTCTTCCACAAATGAACAGGAAAAAAAAACGGTAATCTATGTCTGTGACCTGCAAACAAACTTAGAAGACAGTAATGACCCATGTTGGGAAAAGATGAAAACGAGACATTGATGGTGAAAACAAGAACAGAAAAGAAAATGGTGCTGTGAGGTGAGCTGCCAAAAAAAGAGGAATTCACACACACACAGACATGCACACGAAAAGAAAACGAAGCAAGCGGGAAAAGCGGCTATCTAGATCAGTATTCCGGCCAGCGGAGTGGTTCTCTAACAAGAGAGGCACGTCTGTGCTCGGAGAATCAAACGACCAGCCAATACACAAAAGCACAATGTTATCTAGAGCGAAAATAAAAAGAAGGGAAGTAGGCAGTAACGTAGAGTGACAGAAAGATATTTCACGAATGAAGGAAGCCAGGCGTGAAACACAGCCTCGGCAGAGGAGGCAGAAGCAGGAGCCTGAGCTAGTGAGTAACGATTTTGGTCGCGCGTCTAATTACGCCTACGCGCTCAAGGGAGCCCGGTTGCCTAATCGTTTCTCGAATGGCATCGGGCCTGGGAGCAACATTTCCTCTCTTCGTAGTCCTTTTATTTTTTCGTTGCCCCGTAGTGACACTCGCTCTTTCTGTCCCTTGTCAGCCCACTTTCGAGCATGTATTCCGCTTCATGCCTACGGCACTCGCTAGCATACGCGCTTACGCTACGCTTCACGCACTGCTTGCGACGGCCCCTCTCAATAGCCTCGCTCCGAACAGGAACGTAACCAAGGTTCAAGGTGCAAGCATAAGAAGTTGAAAAGTTTTGTCCTGATCGTCACCGTTGTTGTTGTTGTTGTTGTTGTTGTTGTTGTTGTTGTTGTTGTTGTTGTTGTTGTTGTTGTCGTCGTCGTCGTCGTCGTCGTCGTCGTCGTCGTTGTTGTTGTTACCATGATAGTATCATTGATTCGTTTTTAATTAAGTGAAGAATATAGGGAAGGTAGGCTTTTTCAAGACCTGCTATTGCAAGGTCCCAAACATTACTAAGAAGAAGAAAACGCAGAAAACAAAGCGAAATTCAACAATGCAAAACACTATAACACGGTGGGACTTAGAGCATCGCTGCCATTTTGCTTTTTGGGGCGGCGTCCATTCAACTATCAAGGACGGCCTACAAATGATTGGGCTTGGACTGTGACAGAGGAACTTGGCCAGCACCGTCCAGAAGAGATATCGCCTCGTCGTATGCAGTGCGGAGAACCTACAACCACAGCAAATAAGCGGCTGGAAAACATAGCAGGCGTATCTATACCACTGTGTGTAATGCACGCGGCTGCTCTGCGAGAAAGAACACTGCTGCTCGCGAGCACAGGGTTCGTGCCGCAGCATCGCAAGGCTGAACGCTGGCCTGGCTCTGATGCAGAGCCGATCGAGCGAAGCGGGAGGATACGTCCACTCGGATTTGCCGCTTTTGCCGCCAAGGGCATGGCGCACATCTCGCAGCTGCGGACACTTCTCAACTCTTCACGCGCAAGCCGACATGTGCGCCGCCAATAGCGCGAAAGCACGACCACGGTGACGCCGACGGCGTGACTGCGCTTCGACTGTGATACAATTTAACCTACAATGATACTAAATATATAAATATTCATTGTACTTTCTTATAAGATAATAGTGCCTCCACATTAAAAACAACTATGTGCGAGCATGCGCTAAAAAGAAAGCGTTCGAGTGATCAAGTTCACTGTCAAAAGACGACAAAACCACGGCCGCTGGATACAGCGGCCGTGGCAGAACACTGGCGACCAGAGTGGCACGAGACCAAACCAGATACCTTGGTTCAGTTATCACAAGCTCTGCCTAAGCCGCCGTAAAACAAAATTACTTTTCCTCTTCTTTTTTTTTTTTTGACATAGGGAAAATAGCCGTCACTACTTAGCACTTGGCATTGCGACAGTTGTAACTTCACCGACTGAGCACGGTGACACCATACGTGGCAGCACAGCTCCGGTTGCCAGCACGGGGCAATCAGAGATCAACAGGTCAAAAAAAAAAAAAGATTAAGTGATAACGAACGCGACTGAGCCGGGTGCGAAGAAAAATGATTCTTCGGCCGGCAAGCGTCACGTGAAAGGAGCTGAAGCGAAGATGCATGGCACCTTTCTGTTAAATTGTCCCCATCGTGGGTGCGCTCTTGTTCGCGCGTGGGAAAATAATGTAGCAACGTATAATGAGGATCACGCGGTAAGCGAGGCGGCGACGAAAAGAGATGCGACCGGAAAGGAAAGAGCAAGAAACACCACGAAGTCTAAGGTGATTGTGTGCCCCACGAAATACAAACGCGAATGATCGAAGCAGAGAGCGCAAGAGCGCCACTGAGAGCCATCGCTGAACGAGAGCTTCCTCTAAAAAAAAAAGAAAGAAAGAAAGAAATGGTAGGAAGGAACGAGGTATAGAAATACGCAGAAAAACGGCGCGTCCATGAATTTTAGGGAAACGGAACGAGCAACTTGTAAGGGCGTCAGTTGTCATCGAGACAACTGTCGAGCTTCATCTGCATTAAAAAGAAGCTTTCCTCGCTATACCGCCTACCTTCCCCCGTGTTTCTTTTGTCTCCCTCCCTTTCTTGCCGAGTAAAGCAGGCTTATTTCGCGCGTGGTGTCACAGTAAACTGAGCCGGTCCTGGACACCGTGCATTCAAAACTGGCCCGATCTCGGAGACATCACAGTAGTGAACCGGTCCGATGCTGGATATAGTGTAGTAAAAACGGGAACTATCCCGCAGATAGCGTGATGTAAACTGGGCGCACTAACCGTGGTAGCTCATCGGCGGTGATGTTCGGCTGCTGAGCGCGAGGGTCGCGGGTGCAATTTTCGGCCATGGCGGCCTAATTTTGATGAGGGTGCAGTGTAAAAGCGCTCGCGTACTTAAATTTAGGTGCGCGTTTAAGAACCTCGTGTGGTTAGGGTTAATTCGTAATGCTCTCCTACGCCCTTCCTCATTACCTTCTGTGCAGCTTCCAAAAGGTACACGCCATTATTTATTTATTTATTTATTTATTTATTTATTTATTTATTTATTTATTTATTTATATTGTTTCACTGGGCCGAGCACGCAGAACAGGGCACGAAACGGCTACAAGACAATGCTATTTGTGGTTTGCGTTTCTTTTCTATTTCTGCTCTGTTTACCGTCCCAAGTGGCAACCAGAGACCACAGCGTAACGTGGTACATTGACTGAGTTTATACTTTGCTGCCAATATGTAACATGAAACGAAATGTCTATTACATGTAGTCGGTAGTACACACTGTGACACTTATTTATATTGGTACATATTACCATAGTCTAACTACATCCGGTATTGCTTTCTTTCAGGAATTTCAAGTAGCCGTGGGAAAAAAAGGAGATGTTTAATTTAGTTTGCTCCGGAAATTCAGCCACGCTCTTGATGTGACGAGACTGATGAAATCATTTCGATAAGTTTCTTCTTAAAGATTTTTTTCTTTTTGAAGTATTGGGTGGGATGAAACAACTACATTTTTATTTTCGAAGGCGGCAATTTCGTTATTTTTAATACACAACAACAAAGCGTGAAATAAAAACGAAAGCACTGTTCCATAACATTCAAAATAGGTCAGAATGATCATCTTACGCATTATTGACACATAGCGTGTGCGGGAGTTCTGACACAGAGCGCATCACTCCAGGAAACTTCTTACCAGTTTTTCTTCTAGTCACGCGAATTACTCTCATCTGCAGTAATAGTGAATTTCTAATTTAATCGCTGCCATAGGGCAACAGCTTCAAATATTTGCACTGGCGATCCCCTTGCAAACGCCTTGCATTGCTTATCTGAATCTGTGCGTGCGAAACAATCAAAAAAGAAAAACATAAAGGAAGTTCAACTCATTTATTCGTCACCTCTTAAAGACAAGGCTGCAGCAGTGATGATCAGCAAAGTCCCGGTTTGGTTCCTAGAAAACGCTTGGCTTTAATGTAAAACTTTATTACAATGAAGTGACCAATATTTCCCCGTGTTACGCTAGGTAATATAATTTCATGTCCGCTGTGCAATGAAAGCGCTGTTATACACAGCGGTGCAATGGACACACGCGACTTCCTTCGCTTCTCTTGACCATTTTCACCTCTTCTTTCTTCCCGCAGTGCAATGAAGACAACCGGGCTTGCTCCTGCTTAGACTGCCTGCCTTCTAATGATCCTTTTCTCTCTCTGTTACACGCGATCAAACGTTGCATGGGTCGCTAGCTTCTGCATTTGATCTGTGTGTCGACGTGTGTTTCGCATGACGATGTTGCTTCAAGAAGAAGCAGAAAAATGAATTCAGTGACGATTCAGCGGTAAATGCGCGAGGAAATGCGTCAGCATTACTTATCATCTGGAACTGACGAGTGCAAGTTGAAGTGTGTGTGCATATATACAGATATATATACACCAAGGGCAACATAGGGGAAATTACTTGGACTTACCAATGGAATTAAAGAAATTATAAATTAATGGCAATGAAAGTGGAAGAAAAAACAACTAGCCGCAGGTTGACAACGATCCCACTTGTTCGCATCACGAGTACGACATATATATATATATATATATATATATATATATATATATATATATATATATATATATATATATATATATATATATATATATATATATATATATATATATATATATATATATCATACTCGTAATGCGAACACGTGGGATCGTTGTCCACCTGCGGCTAGTTGTTTTTTCTTCCACCTTCATTGCTATATATATATATATATATATATATATATATATATATGCCAACAAGACAGCGTCAGAACTTCTGCAAAAAACTACAAGAAGCAGATACAGAAAGCACCAACGATTCTAACCTTTTCAAGTAACCTTTTCTCGTGCGAGCTCGCTTTTTTGAGGTGATTCAGACGTCCGTTGTCGCTCGATATGAGTACATACGAAGGAGGACATAATAGCGCATGTATCCATAAAGACAACATGCCCATTTGAAATAAGGCGCGTAGAACGACGAACATGTGTCTTCACGGCCTTGTTTATCTCAAGCTATTGCATAAAAACGTTTTGATGCGTTCGGGCTTTTGCGTACGTCAGTAAGTGCTTCAACCGTTTCAAGGCGCAATCTACCACAAACGAAGAGCTTATGCTACCTTGTGATGTCTGGAGTAACGTCAGTTAAAGCAAGTGACAAGACGAGCAGCCTGTGTGTTACCAAAACTAGGGCTTCTTACGCCGATATCGAGAACTCATGTCAAGAAGACCCCAGGGTGAACACCCAAACTGTGCGGTCGAGATAAGATGAAGGGGTGTGAAAGCATAGGCCACTCAGTTTACGTAAAGGTGGCAGACGGGTCACAAATGAGGCTGCCTATTCGGCCGCCATCTGTTAAATAAAGACGTATTTCCTATCCATTCTGGCAACTGAAGTCTGCGGGATGCCTTGTTATAGCGCGCTGCGGCTGATAAAAAAAACGGAGGCGCAGTAATGTCGAAAGTAGCGCAGGATGATCACGCCCCGTCAGAATCGTCCCATAGCATGCGCGGCAGCTTTGACACAATGCGCACCATTTGAAAAGGTGTTTTTTTTTCTTTTCTAACTTCTCGTCCAGTCACGCGAATTAAGCTCATCGCCTACCGTCCTAGGGAATTCGCAATCTGTGAAAGTGCTCGGCCACGAATCGCTGACGTGGGTGCGGCAGCGCCAAATATTTGGACTCGCAATCCCTTTATGGGAGCCCCAAATTCCCTACCAGCGTGCGTGCATGCCCATAAAACAAGAAAGGAAATTATACGCGAACACACGTTGTACTAAGAGTTATCCTGTGCTCTTATGTATTGACTTACATTTACAAAAGCAGAATCAGCAGAAAAAAAAAAATGTCTACAAGACCGATGCAAATTTGTAAGTTTTCTTCACCTATTGCAGTTCCCCATTGCGGCGTGCACGCTTTACAGGCAGAAAACTCCGCCCTTGCCATCAAGGGGCCATTTCGATCAACAGAGGCTGCCGGACGTCGAAACTGTACGAACTCTCTTTCCCATTACCGGAACACGAGTCAATTTGTCTGGCTGCTATGCACGGAGGGATGGGAAGGGGAGGGAGCGCGGATTACGCTGAAGCACACGTCCCATTCGTAGCTCAATTATGTGATCCTAAGCGACGGCCACAGTGATTTGGCAAATTCTCCTCCGCAAAATTGCGTCCGGTAGCGGTATTTTGTCGCTCGTCGACACGATCACGTACTGAGAAATCGGCTCGACCGGAAATGACGCGCACGGCGTAATCTTGAATCGTTAATGGTGCGTCATGTATGGCTGTGCGTCCCTTTCGCTATTCCTCGCGGGTGTCAGGAACCCCCGACTTTGATTAATCGTTGAATAAAGTCTATCGCGAACGCTTCCTGAATGCGCTAGCGTTGACGCGAACTCAGAGTTATCGCTTAGCGCATGTTAGCAACAGCTTTCAATGTCGTTGCCGAGTCGGCGGCAACGTGCGCGTGTTAGTTGGTTCAGGTTATATAGCTTAACGTTTGCTAAAATGTTTGATTTTGTGAGAGCGAAATCTTACGCAGAAAGTATTTATTTATTTATTTATTTATTTATTTATTTATTTATTTATTTATTTATTTTGCCATCTTCTTCGCAACGTTAAGTTATCAAATCAGTAAATGATAATCATGGGTGAAGTGAAACCTTTCAGCTATTTATTGTTTGCACTAAACAGTATTATAGTGGTATAGTGTAAGCAATTAACTACTTTGTTAATTCTGCTGTCTCTTCATCTTTTTTCTCCCAATACCCCGTTCTTCGTATGCAGGGTAGTCGTATGCAGGGTAGCTAAGCAAAACGACCTCTGGTCAACTTTTTTGCCTTTCTACACATTCTACCCTCTCTCTCCCTTTTGACGCACTTACTTTCAATGGCTCACGCAACGCTGGCATGCGAGATGAGTGCTTAACCTACGATTAACTGATCTAATTGCTCTTCTCGCGTAAATGAAATGAAAAATAATAACATAATTACAACGAATCGTTTCCTGATTGGGGCACTGATTATTTCGCAGGACGAACTACGAGAAATTGGATAAACGACGGCAATACGCACTCGTAATTTGCAGACTTTGCGTCAGCGTTTGCCTTGCAATCTTCAGTCATTTTCAGATATTAGGTGCGTCACTTAGCTAAGTATAGCAACAGACTATTTACTCGGAACGTAGTTAACAGTTAACTGCTGGGTACGCGTCTAAAGTCTGCGTAGTTGAACTTAAAAAGAAAACGTTCTACAAAACCGTGACCTTTAATATGTTTCATTGCAATGTTACGTGGAATAGCCGGTCATCGTTAAACTGCATTCAGTCTACGCATTTCACTTCCTCCTCGAAGAGAGAGCCAGAATTAAGCTTTCTTTCGCAAGACTTCTCGAAGGCAGTATAGCGTTGCCACAAGGTGAAAGCTAGAGTTGTGCAGTTGAATAGAGGACCAGTGACCTAATGAAGAAAAAGTGACGTTGTATATGTTAAATATTCAAACTTCCTGCAGTAAGCTTAAATCGTAAACCGCTTCCTTTTTCATTCTAGGAAAGAAATTAAATGGTTTAGTTGAATAAAAGTATTCGCGGGGAAAAAATGAATGCGAAATTCATAAGGCTAAGCACAAGTTAAAATTTAACAGTCAATAAGCTCCCCTAACCCAGCGTATGAAAGCAAATAAGGTGCAATCTTGTTACCATGGCTGCGTTTCCCTCTCTCTCTCCCACGGCAATGTTCCTTACTAATCAAGAGCAGTTTGTGGCAAAATTAATACATTTTCCTGCAAAAGCATCGCTTTGCGGGTAGTTTCATCCACAAGACCCCTCAAGAAAAGGATTTAATACTCAATTAGCACTTTTCTGCCTAAATGAACTAATATTCCGTAAATACGGAAAACAGCTTCCACAGATACTTACAGAAGCCACATAATTCGCATCGTTCGCATACGTCAATGAGAAGGAAACAGTAACAGCATTTGCGAAAATCTGCACAAAATAAAGGTCTATTTACTGAGGCATTAAGCAGAACCGGCGCACTAACTGATTAGAAAGTAAACTTTTTTATTACTAAGCTTAACCAAGTATAAATGATACGCTTTGAAAACTTTGCGTGTATTCAGTTCGTCGTCAGCATTAGAACCCAGTTCTTTTATTTCACAAACTTCATCGCAAGGGTACACATATATAATTACGCGTGAGCCACTTAATTAGAGGCCCTATTTAAGGAATGTTTTTTCATCTTTCACTTTGTTTTCTTTTGCGAGAGTAACTTAGAGATGGGGAGTTGTGCTGAACAGAAGGATGTTCAGGCTGACTGCGCTGTCAGAGCCGCACGTAACACTTCGACAGAGTCAATTCAGTTACGTCACGAGCAATAAAAAACAGCGCTAAACGACAGGACGAGTGAAGGGACACAGACAACAGCGCTGACTAACAACCAAAGTGTCTTTATTCTTTCAGTCACACATATATGCTCTGCCGCTATCTCAAGCCACAGAATCAACAGAATTGGGCATGCGCAGGGGGATTGCACTTAATGCGATAGGAAGGCAATCTCTTTCGGAAGGAGAGAAATAGACGGAAGGCTTACACATGCTTCGCCGCTGACATGAATATGGAAAGCTTCGGAAATAAGGCGTGCGCCGTCATCGCGCTATTTTGACAGGTAGCTCAAAATATGCGGCTTGCAGCCGCATTCATTGCAATGCAGTGATAACTGACTATCTTTAGCTCGTTCTTGAACTTTGTTTGAGTGCTCGCGCATGCGGTCATTGATGCACCGCCCCGTTTGGCCGATATTAGAACGCTTGCATGAACGGGGAATCTTATACACCACACAGTCACAACAGCCACCAACAAACCTCTGTCTGTGCTGCTTTTTACAACTCTTTCTGTTGTTCTTGTTTACCGGATTGACTTGATGGCACAGGCTACCTAACTTATTTTTGGCAGTGAACAGCAACCTGACGCCTGCCCTGTTTACAACCTTTTTGAGATTGTGCGCAACTTGGTGCACATATGGTATAACCGCGACCATTTACCGTGAACGAATCTGTATTCCATCCTATTACTTTGTGCATGTATGTTACCACATTTTCATGTCCGCAATGCTCAACGAACTCTCCCAACTTGCTGTGTTGGCCTCTCTGAAGGCCCATTCACACCGAAAGCGGAGCGTCTAAGCGGACAAGCGGATTTTCAAAGCGGAGAGGCGGCGAGCGCCCGCGCCTGTTCAGACCAGCTGCGTTGTCTGGCTGTCCGCGCCGCCGGGAAGGCGGGGCATCTCGCAATATCTTTAGCAATTTCAGGGACGTGTCACCATCTCGCGGCACTTTGGGTTTGTACACGCACTTTCGAGATTTTTCTCTCTTTTTTTGGCCGTTGGTTGGCGCGCTCCCGTGCGCTATCTACTTCTGCAAAATGATGAGCTCAGACAAGAAGTCAAGAAGAGAGTTTTAGAATAGGGGACCCAATAGTTTGAGGCTCCAAAGAGCTTTGCGGGTGTTAGCGTTGGGGCACGCAGGAGTGAAGAGCTTTAGAATAGGGTTTTACGTTTGCGGATAGCTGTATGGATGGGTGGATGTTATGAGCGTCCGCTTTGGAACGGGGCGGTGGATTGCGCCACCAAGCTCTTGCTACTATACTGCTTAATATCCTACCTAGGTTAAACAATAAAAAAGAGAAGAAAAAATACACTATGAACTACCACGCCCAAAATTTCTGATCCCCTATTGCGAACTGTGCTTTTGTACGTCTCCGTCTTTTGTTATTTCCCTACTTTTCTTCCACCAATCCTCCTATCGCCTCTTACTGGCGATTGGCGCTGTCAGAGTCTTGCGCTGACAGCGCCAATACGGCGTTAAAGAAAAGCAATTAGAAATAATTAAACAAAATATTCCATTTTATGATAGGAATAGTAATTTTTACTTGCGCGTATTCGCATTTAATTACAATTTAGAGGCTTTTCTGTAAGCAGCAAACAATCTGTTGCACTTAGTTTTGAGCAAAGCAACTGTACGTGCCTTCACCAGCCAAGCTTAGCCGTGTTAGGCCTACGAGCCATAATATCCACAATCGAATTCGGAACCAGCGGCGTCTAATGAATCAATCTTCATAACACACGCTAGTTGAGAGAAAGTGATAACCGCAGTCACTTCTCATAACTTGCGAACTTCACGCGTTACCACGAATCGAACCCAGCTTAGTGCTAGGTCAGAGCCGTCGCTTCGATCGGTGCCGCCATGTTTGTTTACGCAAAGCTTTTGGGGCCGCTATTTGGGCTCCCGCTAAATCGGTGAACTAGCGTTCCCAACGCAAAACCCAAACGCAGTTTGCGTCTCCCGCATGCGCAGTGGCTTCGACGCTATTTCTTTGGGGTTCCAAAACGTTTGGGGCCCCTATTCCAAGACTCTCTATTGACATTTTACTCGCCAGTTGTATAGTCGCTTTTCAAGATTTGTTACAGCGCAACACAAGACAAGGACAAAATAAGGTATAAAGCGACGGCACGGCGCCGTGCCGTCGTTTTATACCTTCTTTTGTCCTTGACTTATGTTGCGCTGTAACAAACCTTACTATAAATCCCAACCAGCTGGCCCAACTTGCCGTTTTGACGCTTTTCAAGAACAGAAGCGAAAAGCCCAGAGAAAGATATTCGTTTACATTCGTTCAACAGCGCTTCCGCCGTGTCGGGTTCTGATTGGCTGCGGCCAAAGCGGCCAACTTGTCCACGCGGAAAAAATCGGCCCGTGCGCGATCCGGCCAAGCGGCCGCGCATTTTCCGCAAAGCGGAAAATCCGCGGCCGCTTGGCCGGATCCGCTTGTCCTCTTGTCCGCTCCGCCTTCGGTGTGAACGTGCCTTGAAAACGACCTGTGGCTTTCACGCACCACGACAGATCAGTGGGAAAACGGAAATAAGTTGAGGACTGTATAATGTGAAGTTCAATATTGGACTTCTACACAAAATAGTTGGCAGCGTACCGTCTATTCCCAAAGCCTATTTCATGCGGGTGCAGCGAGAGCGAACAGGTTGTCCGGGCATTGTTCACGTGCCCTCTCTTTACAGAAGGCCTGTCGGAGCTGATGGGTAAATACGTACAACGACATGCTTCTGAACACGAAATTGCGAGATGACAGCGGCGATAAGCCAAGCGCGAGCCGGTCGCGCTTTTCGGTCGGTCGACGGGGTTTTCAATGAGCCACGTGGTGGTGGCGGTGGCATTGTTTTGTAGCTGCACGCCAGGCTAGCCCGAAAACGCTCGCTTCAGTTGCACAACAGTGGCAGAACTCGATTTTCATTAGATGCGTGGTCACCTCGTCTGCCCCATCTTCTCCTATGTCCATCCAGCATGTAATGAAACTGTGTGTTACGGGTACTTTCGCACAGTAATCGAGCAACCAAGTAGACGTCCATGCTAACTTTAATTACCATCTGTTACATTTAGGTAACTACCCCATCACCATCAGAAGTTAATGTCAAACAACCCGGTGCACTCACTAGATGACGACAACCAATACATCTCGTTCAATTCGAAGAGCAATTGAAATCATAACAATGACCTTCCATTCAAGAAAACCGTTCAACTACGCCAGTAGACAATAGAGTGACGATTTAAAATCAGCTTGAGCATCTGTGCGTCGCTCTTCTATCTCGGAGGAAGGCTGAGCTGGTTTAGCAGAGGAATTAAATGCAGTGTTGTCTAGAGCAGACTTGAAGAAAGTTTGCAATGCTTAGAAATTTATTGTTAGTGTGAGGATTATTGGCGCAGGATGCACTACTAAGTCCACAAATATGTACGCTCCTGCATTGCCTGCCAACGACGCAAATGTGTCCCGCATCGCTCCACCGCACCTCTCTAGCCACTTCTCTGCCCAGCTCACCCATTTGACGGTGTCGACACTGATTTATACGGGTCTCTTCCATCTACCGCCGCTGGCAACCGATGGATTGTCGTCGCCATAGGTCATTTGACACGATATGCTGAAACCGTCACCTTGCCTGCCGCATCAGCAAAAGACATCGCTTCGTTCATTCTAAACAACTTTGTTTAGAATGAACGAAGCTTTAGAATGAATGAAGCTCAGCAGTTCAGGAGGTGCGCCATGGTGGACCATGGCGCACCTCCTGAACTGCTGAGCGGTCGGTGTCACGTATTCCTCTGGGACGTCATGCAGCCACTCCTATCTGAATGCCAAATTATTCACCACACCACTACTACTTATCATCCACAGACCAATGGCTTAACAGAATGATTCAACAGAACTCTTGGTGACGTGCTATCAATGTATGTTGCGTCTTAACACTCAAACAGGGATCTTGTACTTCCATTCGCCCTAGACGCATATAACACTGTCTCTCAAGCCCCCACTACCGGATTCTCACCATTCTTTCTGCTTTAGGGCCGCCATCCCTCCAGCACCATTGATACAGTTCTCCCGTACCGGCCCGATCCTGCCGACTGCTCGCTCGTTTCTACGGTCACGTGTCTCGAAAAAGAGCGTCATGACCTCAAACCACACCCTCACCCCTTCCCCATCGACTCACTCGTGTGGCTTTGGGTCCTGCCTGTTGCTGCTCCTGGCCTTTCGTCCAAGCTCCTCCCGGAGTACCACGTATCCTACCGCGTGGTTGCGCCAGCATCATTAGTTAATTACGTGATTGAACCCGTATCGCGATCTTCCGATCGTCGTCGTCGCGAGCGAGAGGCTGCGCACATTGACCGGCTCAAGCCGTATTGCGATCTGCTGACTGCTCCCTAAGTCGCCAGCATTGCCACTCTTCCATTCGCGGGTGATTGTGAGGAAGAGGATCAATACGGTGAAAAGCCTCGTTGCCACCGCGTGGTTCGTACCCAGATAGCTCTCTGACTGCGCCCTACCTGCTGGTGCTTCGTTTGTCGCTGCTGCTCTACGACCTGAATTAACCACCTTTACACTAATTCAATAACGTTGATAAAACTACGCGACAAAAATGGGGCACAAGGTAAGAATCGAGACAGACGTGCGCAGACTTACAACTGAGGTTTCAGAAAATAAAGAACACCCTTAATAAAGTGCGCAACGAGGGCGCGCTACATTTTCGATTTTTTCAATAAACTCAACTGCAAGTCTGCGCCTCGTCTGTTCCCTCTCTTACCTTGTGTACCCACTTGTCGCACAGCTTGTATCAATGCATACGCACCCACTTCCCAGCTATCAACCCTACTAATGCACTATAAACTGATTCACAAACACAAAACAGAGCCGCAAAGAAACTTAAACGAGGAAAAATGATTTGCCAGTAGGAGGCACATAATGCCTTCCCGATAATATTGGCAAGCAAGAAATCGGGAAAGAAAATTTCGTACAATGACACAAGTGGCGGCGTCTTGTTAATAACTAAATAAACTTCTAACTTCAATCTTACTTCAGGCCCCAGCCAGCTACCTGAAGACAAACATATGCCGGATAATATGTTCGTAACTGGATGAGGCACTTGTCTGCTGCCGCAAAAATCCGGAGACAAGCGTATCGTGATCGAATGCCAAGATTGTGTAAGAATCGAATATATTCCTATCCACTACTTGGTTCAGTTTTTATTTACTTGTAGATCGCATAATTTTACACTGCTGTATCAATTAATCGTTTTGTACCAACCTCCTTGTTAACCGATGGTCCCGCTGCAGTCGTTTGACTTTGGGACCCTCGCCTGTGTGCTACTATCAACCAATTATGTATCTTGAATGAACAATAAAGTGAAACCCAAAGTGAAAGTGAAACCTCTCAGAAGACATGGGGTTCAAACCTGCTGGGACCGCTGGCTAGTCAGTGGCCAAGATAAGCGAGATACGATTAGAGTATTCGAGGGGAAAAAAGCAGCGAATAGGTCGAGCCGAGATCGTTACAGGCTTGGGCAACGTTACAATATAAATCTTTTGATGAAGACAAAGAATACAGAGCACATACAGCGCCTCGAGCGGTCAATTACGCGGTAATATTGCGTGCACTTTTGGGCTTCTTTCACGCTCGGAAAAACTTTTATGTAGCACGCACTGAGCAACAGAAAGTTGTGTCGGGAGTTTTTCATGTCGCTCTACAATTTTCTGACTGACACTTTTCTCACTGACACTTTTCATATCGGTATAATATTTGAGAGCCTGGTAAATAATTAAGGCTAATTATCTAATTAGGCGGAATGAAAAAGATAGTTTGAGTATCTCCAAGCGACGGCAAGCAACATTACCTTTGTTCTGTCCAGCTACGAGGCATTTGCATATTCTAAATTCTGGCTAAAATTAGCTGGGGCACCCTGCACAGGCAAAATGACAATAAAACCTAATAGCTCAATTAGGATTGGGAACTATCAGTCACCCGCCGCGGCAGCTTAGCGGCTATGGTGTTGCGCTGCATTGCGCAAGGTCGCGGGGACCACATTTTGATGCGGGCGAAACGCAAGAAATCCAAAAGCGCTCGTGTACTAGGAGCACGTTAACAAACACCAGGTGGTCAAAATTAATACTACGTCTCCCACTATAGCGTGCCTCATAATCAGATTGTAGTTTCGGCACTTAAAACCCTGTAATCTTATTTGAATATCAGTCCCGTCAACCCTCCCTCCCCCCCCCCCCTCCCCGTTTCAAGAAGGATGCCATTATAAATCATCATCATCATCGTCTGTAAACGAGCTGAAAATATAAGCAGAAGAAATTCGGGCAAGAAATTAGGAGATAAAGCGAAAAAAACTAAAAGCTAAGTGAAACAAGGCAGTGACACACGCACCGCACGCGTTATCACACCGCTTCCTGCAATTTAAATAATGTAAGCATGCTCAAAGAAAGCATACACGAGATAGAGTGCGCCATCTCATCTGTTCGACGGACGGTCCACAAACAAACCCAGCAAAAAAACTCGGCATTCAAGTACCACACTCGTGAACATTAGGTATCGAGCTGGCGATCAGACATGGACAGTTGGTCGGCCTTTTCATTATCAGCATTAGAGCTGCAACCGACAGTCCAACAGCGTTGCTTCAAGGGACGCCAGAATGGAAGTGTGAACTTCACCATCGAAGTGCATGACGACGGGCGAAGAGAATGTCCCAGAATGAAGCACTCGACAGATCAAGTAAGGGGTAGCCTCTGGAAAACCGTCAACGCCAGTTCAAAGACTCGGCGCCCCACAATGCTCCCCATACTCGCGGTAACATGACACGCGAGAAACGTCCGGGCATTATCAGCCGCAGTGTGCTGGCGGTCGGTCGCCACAAGTCGAATACGATTTAATAAATATCAGGACGCACTTAGCCTCAAGCGAATATCGACAAGCCCATTTGCAAAGGTAAAGCTTTTTTTTAATTAGCCACGTAGAAATAAACAAATACATCTAGGCCAGCCTAATTGTGGCATCATCTTGAGGATCTTTCTTGCGTAGTTCAGCGTGCGCTGATTCTGAGCCAAACTGCGTCTGACACTAGCACAGAAAAAATTTCAACTTGTAACTTGTACATTGAGTGATAACCTGTCGCTGGGGGATCCAGAGAAGCAATACTGGCCGTCCATCACCGCCTCCCCCCCCCCCGCACCCCCGCCTTCCTTTCTTTCTCGAAACTACGACACGTCAGCGCAGAATTAGGTAGTGAGCTTCCCTCTCTCTATTTGTTTTGATGAAGGCCCCTCTTTTGGTGCTGCCCTGGATTCGCTCTGATAGCTACCGAAGATTTCATCGGCATTTTCATTGACGTCACCGGTCAAAACTTATTTAATTATTGTATTCTCTTCCACTTGATACACTTAGCCTACTTTCAAAGCGAACTGAAAAGTCAATCGCAGGTTCTAAGTTCAGCTGGTTAACATCAAAGTTCAGATTATTCTTCTGCTTATACACCATTATTGTCTCCTTGAAGGACTTCAGTTTTTGAAAGAGACGGGATTGGACAAGCGGCTCTGACAGTGTTATCACGTACAATGCCAGATTGATAGACTCTACCGGACGATGTTTGTGTGCTGTGCTATGTGCTCTCTCTCTCTCTCCCCCTTCCCCATCTTTCATCGCACCCATCCCTCTCCCATGTGTAGGGTAGCAAGCCGGTTACGCTAAACTGGTTAACCTCCCTGCCTTTCCTTCTCTACTTTTTCCTTCCTTCCTTGAAGGACGCTCCTTTAAGACCAATTTCTGACATTGTATGTTATTGCGGAAGCAGTTAAGGGCTCAAAACTGGGCTCGCTGCGTCCGTTTGCCTGTTCTTACTTATTAGTCGCCCGAGCATCGAGCGACACTATTTTTCTTGCGCAGAACTTCCGGTTCATCTCAAGAGACAACTGGGAACGAAATTCAAATTAAACCAGTAAAAAATAGAAAAATAAGAGAAAAAAATCGTACAGTACAAAATTCGTGCGTTTCATTATAGATATGACATCAGAGCATAAGTTCAGTTACAAGGTGTAGAAGACGGTTTTGGAAGACAACGCTTTCTGACCTTCACCGCACGTCGTAAGGCCAGGATTCATTCACGAAGAAGAAAATACCCTCCTTCAAATAGAATGCTAATTTTATTTGTCTTTAGTGCGAGAACAGCAAAATCCAGAAGTGTTGTTGTTGTTGTTGTTGAACTTACCCTTGGCTCTTAAACGCCTCCTTGCCGCTGCACAAAAACACAGGGCCGGAAGAATACAAATACGGAGATAAACATGCAGGTGCCGCCCATCGTCTGTCAGTCACAGGAACAGAAAAGCCATATCTCACCGGAAACAAAAGAACCAAGGCAAGCCAATGAAGCCTACAGAGCCAGCTGCAAAGCCCGCGTCTCAAACAGAGCAGCGAAACAAGGCTCTACGGGGAGAGCAAAGCGCCATCCCTAAGCGGATATCCAGGAACAGGCCTCCAAAAGCTCGTGCTATACTACGGCTGCCAGTCACGGGTCTCCGCTTGCCTGTCTGGCTGCCGCCTTGGCTGTCTACATCGAGCGTCACCTTTGGCACTACATTGGCTGTCTACAAAGGCGCGTTTGTATGGCATTCCTTTGATTTCTTTTTCTGTAAGACAGTTAGCCCCTGCTTCATGCCTGTTAGTGAACGCAGGAGGAAGACTTTTTGCACCGCGTCCCTAAACTTTTATCTCCCTGCGGCGTCTTTCTTTTCTCCCTACGCGAAAGTCTTATCCGGGCCATTTTTTTTTGCCGCAGTTGAATAATCCGACAAGACGGCGATCTCAGAGACAGACGTCTACCATTTCAAGAAAAACGAGCTCCACCGACACTCCCTCCTGGTACTCGCGCAAACAACGGGAACCGAAGCACAGCAATGGAAAACATGTTCGAATGCTGCGCACACCGCAGGAACCCAGCCACTTCTCCCTCTTATTTCTTTATTTTTTTCAGTAAAATAAACAAAGAAAAGGCCCACACGGTTATCCTATTTTCGTAATTTCTTTTCTCTTCGCTGCTTTTCTATATATTATGCCAGAAGATTTGCAGTTATGAGCTTTCAGTCAAGACTTATCGATAGGTTCGTGTTTACTGGCCTTCTTAGCTTGCGTTCGCTAAAACACTACGGATCGACTTTTTTTGTGTGGTTATTTTCGTGCTTAGATTGAATATTCTTTTCATTTTCGTGCTCCAGGACAAGCGGCGGTTTTCAAAGCGGCATGCTTCGGTTTAACGTGACACGAAAAACAGTCCGTGCGTGTGCCTTGCATGCTTCTCTTTCCTGGCGTCCCACATTCCTTTTACTCCCTGAGGTTTTCTGGTCAATGCCCGATTCTGAGCTGAGAACATGTGGCTAGTCATCGAACTCAAGTTTTCTTTGTTCCCAACGAAATGGGGATACACAAAGAAATACAATGTTGCTAGAGGCGATAAAAGAAAGCAATAAGCCAGCTTGCTCCGCTTGCAGACAGAATATGTCACTTCAGTTTTGTCTTTTGTGCGCCGAAGGCGATGGGGAAATGACTGAACGCAGGAGGGTAGCATAGGGTAGGGGTTATTAAAGCTTTTAATGTTCCTTTCATTGCAGTGTCGCTGTATATGTGTATGTGCATTTGAATTATGTTATGTTGACTGTTCTGTTCTGAAGATATGTAATAATGCATTTACACGATGTGTTCGCCACCCGCTGACTAGAGACTATTATTAGGTGACAGTATCATTTGTATTTTTCAGACCTTGTTCTGCAGTGCTGTGGAGTTGTTTAACTTGTATATTGTATGTACGATGTATTTTTTACGTCGTAATGTTACTGTGAAAGCGTTGTTTGACAAGTTCTCGTGGTTGTATGAGTAGGTTTATATGTGATCTTGAACCCTGTGTTGCAGGTTAGATCCATTCAAGAGCTAAGGAGTAACCGGAACCTCAAATTGTCCGTCAACATGTCCTTATATCATATCAACACAAAAGGAAAGAGTAGGGCGCACACGAGGCTGATAAGTATCCACAAACAAAGAACGATAACAACAGTGATTTATGAAATTGTCGAATTGCGTTCGACGCGCGTGTTGTAACGCTTAAGAAAGAGAAGGGAGCGGGACGAAATACCAAAAGGGCAGGTTAACCAGTGTACTGTCCGGCTGGTTAGCGAGTAATAAGGTGACGGGCTAAACGAAATATAATAATTCAGAGAATCGGGAGACACAACCTACCTCAATGTGACTGTCGACGTTAAGCGAATTAGAATTGAAGCACTGTAGCAACACGCCGCATTTCCACCGCCGAAACGCGTGTGCCGCCATGCTCCTCTCCCGCACTTCTCATTAAAAAGCGGCACTGCCGTAAGGTTTACGCGTGGTGCGTGTGCGAGTATCGGTGTAACCTATAGGACTATTTTTGTAAGTGTAGGGCGCCACATGTTCAGTGTCACGTGCCTAGTCACCCAAGTTAACGTCTGCGAGCTTCATTGAAAAGCAGCCTACCTATACCTACCTGCACGTATACCCATCGAACCAAGTCGGCGTCAGAGCGGTTCGTTGAAGCGTGGCGCAAACCCAGTGCCACAGACTAGTGCATCGTCCCTAGTGGCCCAAGGTGGCGTCAGAAATGTTCGATGAAGAGTGGTACGAAGGCACGCAGTAACGCATATGCATTGAACCAAGTTCGCCCAACGGTTGATTTCGAGTCATGTTGCCTCAGCGCATTTATAGCACGTTCGATTCATTCATCCATGGATAACTCGGTGACCAAGGCTGCCAGGAAAATGGTTAGGGGCATAGATATGGAGATATGGAGATAGACAGTAAGCCCCCGAAAAGTGCATCAAGTATTCTAAGAACGTTAATCGCACAAATAGGTGGAGACAATATACAAAAACAGGTCGAGAAAGCGCGCGACAACAGTTATAGCCTGTTACGCAGTCCGCATTATAGAGAGATATGCCTTAATAGACCTTGAAGTGGTCGGCTTTTCTACTAGCTCTTGTCATCGACGGGATGAAGTAAAGCGAAAGAAGTCGGGTATTCCTAATAGAAGAAAAAAGAAGCGCAAAATTAATTAATCCTACTTCTTCGAATACGTACGTTATGGGCAGGATTTTTCCGGTTGCCACTACAGTGTTTATTATTGTTGTTTTCATCGTCGTCGTCATCACAGCCAGTATTCTTTCAGCGCAGGCAAGACACAGAGCTGGAAGGTTACATTCAAGCGCCTGAACGTGAGCGCCGGTACAAGGATGAGTCAGTTCTGGCACACCGTAGTGCAAGTATAATATATTGCTCAAACTGGCGCAGAATGGAACACGCGAAGGAAGCACCAAGAACTAAAGAAACGGCCATAACAGGATTTACGGTGTTGGCGCCGTGGGAACCAATTCATCACTGCATGGCCTTGCACTGTTGCTCTACTAGACATTGCGAACGAAGTCTCCGCACCAGTGAGCGAGATTTATGGTCTCGTTCACTGACACACCAGCATTTTTCATTAAAAATGCAGGTGTTCGCCTGAATCCTCCTTTCAGTTTTGCTGCGAGTGTGATACGCGGAAGAGGTGCGAGTAAGCAGAGCAGGGATGCACGTGACCGACATAAATATGGCTACATTATGTGCGCTTTTCTGCCGCGTGATTTCTCCTTTCTATTTTCATGCTTCATATCCAATACAAACGAAGGTTCGCAATCTCGCGTCATTTTCCTTAAGTTTCATGTCATACTCAGCGCACTGTATCTAGCCATCCCTCTGCTTGTGCTTTAAGGATTTGGGAAGAAGAATACGAGGCTAGCGAACTCCAATGTTCATAATATTGACTCTTGAAAGCATGAGAAAGTAGTTAATTATCTGGTGCAGAACACAAGCACACGCACACACACACACACACACAATAATGCAGGTCCTATGCATGTGCTGGGATCTTTGTGAAGGGTAGTTTTTCGCGAAGCGGTTGCTTAAATGATGTAAAGCTAAATGCCTCGCGCACAATTGTCTTTACGGTCCACTGTGCAACACGTGAATCGTACAATGTGTAGGTTCATGCGCCGTACTCGTCACAACTTTAATGTTATGCACTGTTTATCCGCTACACCGTTCGCAATATAAGCAGGGATGCAAACAGTAGTTCACGCGGGTGCACGCCGTGAGACATCGACGTGATGACGTCACCCGCACAAAGTTGAATTTTTGCGAGGGAAGAGTAGGGGGTAAGAACTGGCGTATGGTGAGACAAGCACGACGCGAACAACAAGGGTAAGGTTGACCAATGTTTTTTTCCCATTTTATTCCTGCGTCCATGGCCTAAAAGAAGATGAAGCGCACGCACATGGTTCCGCACGAATGTGTTGTCGTGCCACGTGCTACGCGACGAGAGGTGCACACCTATACTCGCCAAAGCTGAAGCAACCGTGGTCAGGAAAGTCTGGGAGGGTTCGTTAAGAAAGCATCGCTTTATAACAAGAGCGTACGAACGAATAGAAGTGATGCATAGAAGTAAATAGCGCATAAGCATTGCGTAAAGCTTGAATTCTTGCTGCCTAGATAATGGACTGTGACCCTCGTAAATAGTATACGAGAGTAACGTCGAGGCGCGTTTTCCTTGTTGTGCCACGTACCTTTGTGTAGTGCTGGTGTGGTGCGTCCAGTGCGCACAATTGTTGACATGTGTTCGCACTCAGTATTCGCCGTAATTGTGTTTACTACAGTCGTCCTAATTAGGACAACCGCAGAGCAAAATATGTTCTTCTGTGTTCCATCGTTACAACTGTCCTGCGCCAAACGAGCGAATTTTCGTCTGAGTAAACCATAATCACTGCATACGCTCTCTAGTCACCCACTACTATGTTCTTATCTCTTGTTCATTCTGCTATTCTGGGAGGCCGCTGGTTGTACGTTCTACGCGTACGATGAGAATAATATATTGAAATGATGGCTCGAGGCCTTCTTTGAGGAAATACGGAAGGGGCAGGGGGATGGTACTACGGCCTACGAATACCTCACACCTAAATTTCCGTAGTGAGTTGTTTTGGGATAGGGAGATGTTTAGTATGTGCAGTACAGCGTTTCTTCCTGCTACCACCACCCTGTCGTAGTCGTTGTCGTCGTCGTTGTCATTGTCGGCGGTGTCGTCGTCGTCATCATTGTTGTTGTCGTTATCATTGTTGGCGGTGTCGTCGTCGTCGTCGCTGTCCTTGTCGGCGTCTTTGTTGTTGTCATTATCGTCGTCGTCGTCGTCGTCGTCGTCGTCGTCGTCGACGTCGTCGTCGTCGTCGTCGTCGTCGTCGTCGTCGTCGTCGTCGTCGTCGTCGTCGTCGTCGTCGTCGTTGTTGTTGTTGTTGTTGTTTCAAAGCACGCCGCCGTCTTGTGCTTGCCTGTGCCACGGAACGGTCTGAGTCCTACAAGTCCCCAAAAAAGGCCGACTTTAAGATTCGGGTTACCGTCCTTGCAAACGCACAACGTTTCATTTGCGACAGTGATTACGGGTGTTCGGGTTCCTTGCTGCACTACGGTCGCCAGCTCCATAACACGGGGATGTCGTTCTTCATTGCTCGTCTTGCCCCATTCTTAGCTATAATCAATTGTGTCTCACTGACTATTCCTCTGTACACAACTGCCATCATTAGAATCGGCTGCCAGGATTGTCTCAGTGGTGTTTCTTGAGAGAGCGCTCTCTTTAAATGCTCCTTTTCAGAGCATTGCTGCAGAACGGATGGGTGAAACGAAGATTAATCTAAAATGGAGATTTACTTGGCCATCGTGGATGACTATCCGTAGCTGGTTGAGCGCTGTCCGAAATGGCGCTACGTTTAGCGTTGTCATTACCGGCGTCTCTGTTAGCACCATTACGAGGGTGAAGTGAGTTTCTATGTATTTACAGTAAGTCGTGGTCCTTGAGAAATTACACGCAAAATATCTCATGACGAGCCAATTATCGCGTATTCTTCGTTTGTTCTCCGACAGATCTGGCTACCAGTAACTTATTTGAAGCGTACGATTATTTGTTTCTTAATTCCGCGCCGTCCTCGTATTCGTTAAAGTGGGTTTTCTCTTTATTTCATTCTTGCTTTCTTTATTCATTTATTTTGTATTCTGCAGGAAGCTTCAGTAGCTTATGCGTGCGCAGATAGTAGACGAAGCTTTGACCACAAAAGGGACTATGCGGATCCCACGCACTGTGGGAATCTATGTAAGGGAAGCTTTCTGTGCTGTTTGCTTTGAGTGACGACAATTAGCGGTGATGTTGACGGCGAATGTTTAATTTCTTCAACGTTCAGTTCAATACGAAACTGGTGAATTGATATTAAATATTACCTTGCGTGCACCACTGCTGTTTGTCTACGTAGTACATGGAACACACAAGGAGGCGTGTTTGCTTGAGGCGTTGCGCGAGCGGCTTTAACTCAAGTATACTGTCCGCACACGTCTCTACACCTTCTTTCTCCCTTTTCTCTCTTCCCCTTCTCCCTTCCCCCAGCGTAAGGTAGCCAATCAGACCCTTGACTGAATAATATCCCTGCCTTCCTATATTCTCTCTCTCTCTCTCTCTCTCTCTCTCTCTCTCTCTCTCTCTCTCTCTCTCTCTCTCTCTCTCTCTGTTGTGTGCCATTGTCATTGCCTCACATGGCACATCGCGTTGCGGCAGAAGTGTTGGCAGAATTATGGGGCTGTACGTGCCAAAACCACAATCGGATTATGAGGCGCGCCGTAGTGGTGGACTCCGGATTAATTTTGAGACCCTGGTGCTGTAGGTTTCGGGGGTCGTGGTCTAGGAGTCTGGCGTCCAACGGAGGGCCACTCTCTAGCCTACGCAGTCGGTGCGCCTCGTAACGGGTAGCTGGCCTACGCTACCGGAGCGTCACACGGAGGCTAAGCGAGCCCACGCGACCTCCGAGCATTCTTCACGAGGGTTGCTTCTTTAGTCATGATTACGAGGTTGAGAGGATGAAGAAACGGAACAGGGGGTTTATTTACATAAGCGAGGCAAACTTGTTTACAGAACAAAGGATACTCATACTGGCCAGAGCACGGAGCGCAGCACATCGTCCTCGTAGCGTGAGCTACAGGTCAGAGCAGACTACATCTTTCTCGGAGAGCACACCAGAGCAGCCGAAAAAGTCCATATTTAGAACAGTCGTCTTCCCTAGGTGACTGGACTAGGGAATCTGATGACTGTGTCTCGGCCATTCGTAATCGTCGAATCGTTCGCAAAATCCCACCCATGACACCGCACCATTCCGCCGGACTCCGCCTCCAATGATGCCCGATCGCTCCCGCATGCAAGGCAACCACGTGCCAATTTGGGAACCTGAAGTTGACGCAGTTCCCACGGAAGTCCTCGACGTTGGCCCCTTGCATCAATTAGTCGGCTATCCGGGACGGTCGGCTTGTCCGGGTCAGGAGACTTGCCTTCGCGCTCGTTACCGCTTCCACGGAGGGCGGCGGTTGTTGTCACCTCGGAGTGAACTACTTTGTTTGCGCATGTCGATCTTCGTTGACGTCTAGACGATGCTGGTGGGACGTATTGTTAATCTATAGCAGTAGCGTTTCCCTGCCTTTTCCCTTGCCTTTTCCCTTTCCCGCCCCTCCCGCTTGTATGGGGATCGCGAGACTACGCCAGTTCTACCAATTCTCTGCCTCTTCTCCCTGCCCCCTTTCTACCATTATATCTGCCTCTCCTCAGAGCTTGCACGTCATTAGACGGGTGAGCGCTGCAATTCCTGCAATACTTTTACAGCTGTCATTACAGCTGTAAAACGCCCAAGGAGCTCGACAGGAAATTGTGCACATGCGATGGGATGGAAAGGTTCAAACGAGACGCTGCTTTCATATGTATACACGTTCTGAACCACCTTCCGACGAGGCGTGGAGTAGTCTAAGGAAGAGGCAAAGAAAGCTTCGCTTCAAAAGCGAATAACCACAGCGTACCTCGAAAACAGAGTTTAAGTTTTCCAACATTAACGAACCGCCTGCTCATAACGACAGGCTCTTTCGCAATAAATTTTCGCAGTTTTCGTCGTTCTTTCCACAGTAGAGGCAGCATCGCCAGGCTATGCCTGTGTGGTAGCTGCTCTTGTTTGTACTCAAGCGAGCTGCCGTTAAATAAATCCTACTTTTCAGTACCAGCTGCACGGCGCTCCTAGTTCACGGGGGCGCTAGAGCGCTCACCGTATAATGACCAACGAACATCCGCGCAATGCGAAAAGGTGCTAGGCGCCGAGCGCGCCAGCAAGCAACGAGCCGGCCGACAATGCAGCTAGCAGAGATTAGAGAACGGCGTGTTGTGCCTGGCCGCTGGGGGCCTCCAGGTCTCACTCTCCATCTCTTCCCTCACTCGCGTGCTGCTAGGTTTTAATCGCGCGGCAGGCTCGCCGAGAGCGAGGAGCAAATTGAGGAGAGGCCGGGAAAACAATACTCGCGGGACCAGCGCTTCGCGCGCACTACCACTACTTCGCCCCCGTACGGGACCACGCCACGCCGGGCCGCTAATTCTGACAGCGCGCGCATTCTTCGCGAAGCGCCGCCGGCGCTGCTTACAGCGGCCAGGGAAGGTGGTGGCGATGGCTTCACTGCAGCGCTCCAGCGTCGACACAAAACAAACAAGTTTCCTGGTCTCCAGACGCCGAGCAAGATCTGCCAGCGAGAAGGAGGGGACCGCAGAGCGCATCGTTCAGCCGTGGCGAGCGCTGGCGCGGACATCGAGTTGAGCAGGAAGCTGACGGCGTAGACAGCGGAAAAAAGATGGCGCCGCAGAGGAAGGGAACGAGAGCAGAGGGTAGGCGGCGAGGACGGTAAGAAGGGTGTGAGTGAGATTGCAGAGTGGGCGGGAAGGAAAGAGAAAGGGGAGAGGCGACCCGACAACGCGCGGGCCCGGGGCATGACGGCCTAAATCTCTCCCCTCCGGTCTGTGGGAGGCCGTGCTGGCATTGCCGCCAGCCGGTGATGGAGTTAGTGGATGGGGCTGGCTCGCGGAACAAGGAGAGAAGTGCGCGTTGCTGAGCCAGGCTGTGCTCGGCAGCAACGTTGAGAAAAGCTCAGAGAGCTAGCCTTCTTGTTCGCCTTCTTCGTCTTGGTGTTCCACAAGGGGGAGTTCTCAGTCCAACTCTTTTCAATGTTGCATTGATTGGCCTTGCATCCGAACTTCCTAGCACGGTAAAGATTAGCACATATGCCGACGACATATGCATATGGGCATCTGGAGCCACCCGTCCCCAAATGCGTGCTAGGCTTCAACGTGCAGTGACAATCACAGCTAAGTATCTTCGGCGTCAAGGTCTCCGACTCTCAACTGAAAAATGTTCTGTGATTACGTTCACGCGACAACGAATGACCAGGTATCCGATCATTGTTGACGGCGTAGCGATACCTACGGTTACACACCACAGATTCCTTGGCTTAGTCATAGACCGGGGATTATCTTGGTCAAGACACGTCGCCGCACTGAAGTCAAAGCTGAAGACTTTTGTTCACGTCCTTCGCGTCGTGGCAGCAACAAGATGGGGCCCCTCGGAGTCGTCATTACTCCAATTGTACCGAGCCCTATTCGTAGGGTATATACGGTACAGCATGCCGGCGCTCTCAAGCATGGGACTTAGTTGTGTGCGCGCGCTCGAGAGCATTCAAGCTCAGGCATTGCGCACATGTTTGGGCCTCCCACGATGCACGTCAACCAATGGAACAATAGCGGAAGCTCGTGCTTGTCCTATTCGGGTGTACTTGCTCTGCGAGCCTCTTCGAATGTACCTCCGCGTGTTGACCCGACACAGGCACCATCCTCTGTCATCGCTCCCTACCACACACCCAGGTTCCAGCTTTTCAATGACTATATCGCGGCATCAGAGTGTTTTGCCGTCGAGATTCTCTCCCGCCTGTATTCCGAGAACACCCCCGTGGGTTCTGCCTAAACCTGTCGTTACATTGCAGATCCCTGGAATTACTAAAAAGTCTTTCGTTGCATCTATTGGCCTCAGGCAACTCACCTTGTTGCACATTTCTACAGAGTACGGAGATACTGTACATGTGTATACCGATGGCTCTGTCACACCATATGCCTCCACTGCAGCCTTCGTCATTCCACATATGATCATCGCTCGCCGGTTTAAACTAGACCATAGCTCAACATCAACTGCCGCAGAACTTGTTGCTATCCGGGAAGCACTTCGATTTCTCTCCGAGGAGCGTCCTCACGCATGGACGATATTCTGCGATTGCAAGCCAGCTCTGCAAACGATTGACTGTGTCCTCAGACGGGGCCCGTATCATTCTATGGCTATAGAAATTACAGAGTATCTCGACCACGCAACTAGAAATGGCCACAATGTCACCTTTCAGTGGATACCGTCACACTGTGGCGTGATAGGGAACGAACAGGCAGACGCTGAAGCAAAAACTGCTTTAGATAATGCTTGTGAAGTACGCATTCCGTTCTCACGAACAGACACAAACGCCCTACTTCGTCGCGTAAACCACAACTCTACGTTGGAACACTGGGCCCAACCTGATCGACGACACAAGCGATTACACAAATGGGACCAAGAAATGCGATTTCGTATGCCTCAAAAGTTCAATAGAAACCACACGAGCATGGTGCACCGGATTCGCCTTGGTGTCGCATTCACCAACCGTTATAGAAATATGATAGGTGCCAGTGATACTAGCCCAAACTGTGAATGCTGTGAGGTGCCAGAAACACTTGAACATATATTTTGCGTGTGTCCCGCGTACGCGCAAGAACGACAGCAACTTGTCTCTTCCATAGCAAACATCCATGAGAGACCGCTATCGGACGAGTTTCTTTTAGGACCTTGGCCTAATGCAACCAGCGCAGCCCTGGTCACAAGAGCCGCTGTAGCTTTTCTCCAAGCCACTGGGCTGGACGCACGCCTTTAGAGATACCACAACTCTGTGAATTTGTATATACGCATCTCTTCCTTATACCATCATCATTCATCAGCCCTTTCCCTCCCCGTCCCTTTTCCCCAGAGTAGAGTAGCAGGCCAGAGCAAGTTATAGCTCAGGCCGACCTCTCTGCCTTTCTGTAAATAAATTTCTCTCTCTCTCTCTTCGTCTTGGTTCCGCCTCGCTCGCTACGCGCGGATTTGTGCCGGCGATAAATATAAGACATCTTGCCGAGACGCCGGCGCGTGCTGGGGCAGTGGAATATTTTTCGAGCTGATAAGAGGAGTTAAGAGGCCCAGAGCGTCTTTCAATCGCTTTCTTGTCATGTTATACATGGACTGCTGTGAAGAGATTTCAAGTGTATTATTTTGCGTGTTTCATTTCAAACCACCGCAATCTGAGAAGTCAGTCGAGAGTAAGGCACGCTCCGGAAGTTAAGGTGTGTTGACGCTTTTGAAGCGAGTTACGCGCTGTCATTTTATTTACGGCCGACGTGCCCACAAAGGCATTTTCCTTTCCTGCCGGTTCGTTTTTCACAAAGGTGTTTCAACAAAAGTGAGTCCTTGCTGCCACTTAGAAACTACCGCTTAGTCTCAAGGTTGATCACGAAAGCAGAACCAGCGTGAGAAAAGTACGACTGCGCAGTCACCGCTTCGCTTGTGCCTTACGCATATGTGCGCGTTTGCATACTTTTGTGTTTGGGCGTGTGCGTGCCTCTCGCTCGCTCTCTCCTGTTCTTTTTTTTTTTTTCATTCGGGCGCGCACTTTTTTGCTTCTCATCAAGAATCTCTAACATGCGTGCGTGCGTGCGTGCGTGCGTGTTTTTTTATAGATGTCTGCGGCGAATGTCATTTGTTGCAGAAACTATTTTCGTGCGCATGTGGGAGAGAAATCGAGCACGTCAGTGCAATTGTGTGCTTGTGCCCGTATCAGCATTCGTTCAAACACATATGTGTCCATGTCTCTGCATCTGCGTAGCACATACAGAACACAATCATGCATGATTTGAGCTTCTAAATCTTCGCCTTGCAAATGGTGAAGGTGAATGCGCTTATGCGGTTAGCTGGCGTAAGCCTTCCGTAGAAGGGAGCGGCGGGGGGAATTTTATTGCGATAACAATTATATCGACACTCCAAGCGCACGCGATGAGAGATAGAGAGATAGAGAGAGAGAGAGATGAAAAGGAAAGGCAGGAAGGTTAACCAGATATTAATCTCCGGTTTGCTACCCTACACTGTGCGTCGCTGTGAGGTTCCGTATAAGGTTAAAGGGCGATAACACCGTCACCGCGCGCCCTACGCTGTATGCGTGAGTGAAAGCGTGCGATAGGAGCCGACTGTCGCGGCTCTATCTCGCCCGTGCGAAAGGGACCAATGCGATGAGGAAGCGTGCCTTCTCTCGCGCGCGAGGCACCCAACTTTGAGAGGCGCCGTGTGTAGGGGTGGGCGATCTGCGTTGGGGGCAGAGTCTAGGCACGTCGGCGGTTCGTAGCTTTGTAGATGCTGTGTGTCCTCCGCGCTCGCTTTGCGTTGAAGCGATAGACAGCACGAATGTCACTTCGCTCGCTGCTGCTGCCGCGTTTCCGCACGCCCGCGTTTTGACAGCAAGTGTCCGCAGCCATCGAGTGTGATGTGTTCATGTTTGGTGTGCGCACTCATACCATGCTTACTAATTTAGTTAGCAAGGGACCGTTTACAAGTTGATGCAGCCGATAAAAGTACTATCCTTACTTCGTATGGCTGTCTGCAAATTTGCTATCGCAATCGACGCTCCGCCTTTCGGTCGAAACTGCGTCTTTTTTATGTGATCACGGTGGAGAAGTTGGCGCCAGTTGCATACCTCTGGCTTGCTGCTTTATATTGTTACGTAGGAAGACACTGACGAAAAGCTATTTACAAGTATATTTACAAGGCAATACGCTGCGCTTGGCCAAGAGGCAACAGCCCGCGCTAGCTTCTAATCGTAGTCGTCGTCTTCACACTGCTCTCCTTTCGTGATCGCATAATGGAAGAGCCATAAGAGGCATAATGGAACGAGATAGGCAAGGTTTGGAACAGGAGAGGTAAAAAGGGTATGGGGAGGTGTGTGAGAGGTTGTATCCAACTGTCACTTTTGCTGTCGTTTTTTATTTATAGTACTCCAGTATACACTATACAGCCATGGCATCAGCACCTCTGAACCACGCTCACACAACTGTTGGCTTACATCATTAAACTGACAGAAATGATTTTCCTTCTCAGTGCATGCCGTTACAGCACTACGTTATGCGCAGCGAAGAGCACTGTATACGTGGCTGGTATTCCTCAGGTATGTTTTCCAATTGCATTCTTATATATGCCATAATTATCGTTCCCACTGCCTCTTCTACTGTCCAACTGCTCGGCAATCGGGTTCCTATGCTACCCCTTCCTTTTCCATCAGCACCTAGCTCGACTGGCTTGGCGCTGAAGGGGAAAAAGAACAGCATCGAATTGCCGCCCAGGCGGTCGCTACGCTTGGCCAGTAATTTCGGGCTGAATAAATGTCTTATACTGCTGCTACCACTGCTACCGTCCAGTGAACCACACCTTCGGTTTGTTTTAGCACTAAACGCGCCAGCTTTACCATAACTGCCACCGCATTAAGATACGAAGATTCTTTACATGGAACTGTTTTCCCGCGCCTAAGGAAAGCACGTTTCTTTTTTCTTTCACCAAATGTGAGAAAAGGTTATTCTTAGACGGTTTTCAATAATCAACAAATAATCAAACTGTTAAGAATAAGCAAGAGAAAAATTTTCACGTTTGTCATGCAATGAGGATGAAGTTTACGAAACTCTAGAGTAGAGCTTCGCTTATCTTTTACACCAACTGTATCAGGAATTTACTGCTGATATTATTTTTACATTGTGAAATTTGCTGAAAGGAGTCGATTTGTGTTATTTGCGGCTTAGTTCTGACGTCTTAGGTATCATCCATCACAAGAAAACAAGTAATGAGACACGTCCCCGCGACCGCGACTGAGCTTTCACCTTACTTTCTTCTAAGCGTGCGCCCAAACCTTTCTTTACTGTTTCCGTACGCAGAAGCCAATGTACATAGGCGTGTCTTACCTTTCTCCACTAAGCAGACGAGACTCAGCGACTCCCCAACCATGAACGGTCCTATGGTGCCTTCAACCGCTGTGCCTGCTGACGTCATGATGATAGGCACACTGGGGGCCACTGAAAGAGAAAGGGGGCATGTAAGCACGTCACTTATTATGCCCCTTAGGGTGTAATATCCTGGGCATGCGTTCACAGAAACTTCTTACGCTATATTTTGCAAAAGCGAACGCCGGCTAATCGGGTTGTCGTTAATGAAAGTGGGCTTCCAATTCCAAACAGCACTTGCGAATGAAAAGGTTCGTTATTTCGGCCCCTAAAGGGCTGAATTCACTACGATTTTTTTACCCGCCGTAGTTGCTCAGTGGCTATGTTGTTGGGCTGCTGAGCACGAGGTCACGGGATCGAATCCCGGCCACGGCGGCCGCATTTCGATGGCGGCGAAATGCGAAAACACCCGTGTGCTTAGATTTAGGTGCACGTTAAAGAACCCCAGGTGGTCAAAATTTGCGGAGTCCTCCAGGCGTGCCTCATAATCAGAAAGTGGTTTTGGCACGTAAAACACCAAATATTATTATCACTACGATTTTCTTAAGAAAGTGTTATTTCCCAACGGCCAACCGCCTTCGGTATTAGTATGTCCGACATCCTAATTAGCTGGCTTCGGCTCTTGCGGACGTAAAGAGCGTAAAAACGTTTATTGCGATAGCGACTGTACGGACGCTCGGGGTGCGTTCGCACCGTCATCGTCGCCGCCCTGCTGTTCAGGGTGCGACGATGACCCGACCGCTCTTTGTTGCACGGCCGAGCGCATACGCCACCAGCGCACCGTGTGCTGGAAGTCACGTGATCGGCAGCGAGTACCAGGATGAGCAGGTGACGATGAAGCGAGAAGGCCGGTGGCTTAATGTGCGTTGTATTCTGACAAAAACTACGAGAGCCTCCTGTTCGTTCTTTCTTTGTTTTTCTTTTTTTCTCGGCGAAGTTGTTTACCTGGCGTACCTGCATAAATGAGCCGTATGCGCGGTCTAGTAGGGGGGGGGGGGGCACACTCTAAAAAAATTCACGCTTAGTCTGTGAGTTTAAGCGTGACGCGCATGTGAATGAGGCGTGGCGTGGTGGCATTCGTTCACGTAAGCGCGAGGACAAGACTGCGTGCCATGGTTCGGTCTTGTGCGAGCGTGAGCGAGCCGCGTACATGTGAGAAACGCAAATCACACGCTTAACATCCCGAGTGAGCGCTCGCGCGGGAACTGTCCAACACGCATATAAAAATCCAAATACGGGAACCCTCATATATCACGTGATCCGCACGGAGCGTGGGCGATGGAGAACAACGCTGTGCGCCTTCTCACCGCCCTGCGGAGAATACGAAACTTTTCTTGGGGAGGCTTATGAAGGCCGTGGTGTTTTAAAGACTGCTCTCAGCCATTTTTTTAGTGTGGATTCTCCGGCGGACTATCGCGACGTTCGTTCGTTGCAGCACAGAGCTTTCGGTCTAATTGTCATAGTTGATGTGCATGGCCAAGTTCATTTCTACAGACATCTTTGGCGTACAAAACGCGGATGGTGCAAGCATACAGAGCGCGACTGTGCCGAATTTGCGAGAGAAAATCCACCGAGGTCTGGCGCATCAGGAACAGAATTTCTGCATGGATGGTGTATACATCGCGGCCACTGATCTGCCACCAATGGACGACTGGAATATATAGGTACGAACATAGGTCATGGTTCGCTTTTATTAAATGGCGGCCAACTGGCTTATATGTAGTGATTTCCGGTGTCTGGTTGTATCGTATGTGGTAGAAAATTTGCCTAATGGTTCATTTTAATGGTAAACGAGATCCTTTTATGCAAGCAGTAGCTTTTATCGAAATAAAAAGTAGTCAGCCTCGTGATTTTTCAGCACATTTCAACGCCAGACTATTGAATGTCTCTGAATTGTTCTCTTTATTGTGCTCAAGTACCAAATCCTCACGATTATAAGACGAAGTCATTTAGAAATTTCCGAAGGCTGCTCGAATTATATTCTGGTTCATGACGCGAATATAATGTCGTCTCGTTTTTTTTTTAATTTTATATTCGCCAGCTCACCGTTCTCTCTGTGCCTGATGGCACTTGGCCTTGGGCAAGGGGGGCGAGCTAGGTCTTGCCACTGTGCATTTTTGCCGCGTTTCTTATGATTTTGAACGCTGTTATTGGCGAATAAATGTGGTTACGGCGTATTATTCATAACGTTGAGCAAGATGATCGGCGCTGTTGTCAGGTGCGGCAAGCGAGTGGTCTTCGGGGTCACGCGGCGTGCCACCGCGCAATCTAAGAAAGCCTTTGCCGTGTTCGATTATATCGAAGGCCCCTGCGAAAGACCTCTATGTAATAACCTTGTTGAGTGTCACAGGGGACTACAGTATTCTAGATGACAGTGACAAAGGCCTCGGCTCTCGTCCTTTCACTTCATTTTGCGGCGGTAGTTCGCAGCTACGACGAGTGAAGCTCTGAGGGCATCCGCTTTAAGCGTGTTTTCCTGTTCTCTGCGGCATAAGGTCGCGTTATAAGCGTACAATGTTTTTCTCCTTTCCCTCCTAGTCCAAAGGTCCCCCTTCACCTTATATTTGTGCTTGCGGAACCTGCCGGCTGCGTCTGCTGTCGTCTTCCCTCAATACGACGGTGCGCCAGCTATGGCGGGAAAACACGGGCATGTGCGCCGCGGTAGCATCCGCGGTGTGCAAGAACTGGATTGGACATTGCAGACATGGATCACTCCTACAGTTGAAACTCCAGCAAAAATGGGAAAAGTGGGAAGGCTATACGCATCGTGCCCACGGCCGAAGAACAAGCCGAGTACGAGGAGAGGCGTCGACAGCAGAGACGTGCCCATAACCAACGAAAACGCGCCCGTGTGAAACCGCATAATCCGACCAGCGACTTTGAGTCCGGAGAACGCCAGCAAGAGCAGATGCGACCCGCCGTGGTTGCCGAGTGGCTATGGTGTTGGGCTGCTGAGCACGAGGTCGCGGGATCGAATCCCGGCCACGGCGGCCGCGTTTCCATGGGGGCGAAAATTCCCGTGTACTTAGATTTAGGTGCACGTTAAAGAACCCCAGGTGTTCGAAATTTCCGTAGTCCTCCGCTATGGCGTGCCTCATAATCAAAAAGTGGTTTTGGCACCTAAAACCCCATAAGTTAATTTAAGAGCGGCTGCGATAGTCTAATCGTCGCCGTCGAGCGCAAGCTGCCGATGAAGATCGCGCACTGGAGGCCGCTCGTAAGCGTCAAGCTAGGTCGTTCGAGTCTGCGTCCAAGTGGCAGAAGCGCGCGTAGTCACCTCCTTCGAGTTTTCACCGGGGCGAATTCCAAATTCAAGATAACGTTTCTGGACGCAGAGTTTGGCCATACTTGCTCGGTCTGTGATCGACAGTTTCGCTGGCAAAGCTGCCGCTATATGAATGGTTCAGTCAGAATTTTCTTTTTCATTTCAGTTCAGTTCAGTTTTATTGTTTCCTTGTATAAAAAAAAAACAAGAGGATGTTGGGCCTAAAAGCAATATGCCTGACAGAGGACCCAACGCCCTCGTACACAGAGAGGCACTGAAAAATTTTAACTCTGGAGAAAGTTACAACTACAGTGGAACAATATGGATCAAGTGAATACAAGAAATGAAATGGGTAATACAGTACATGCAGTAGAATTTGCATTGCCTAACTACGATAACATAACATCCAGTAACGTTCATAATAAAATAGAAAAAAAAGTTAAAACAATTTAGATATAACATGAAAAAACGCCACAACTGTGTGCGTGTGTATCCCACAGCCGTCATTGTGTGCAGGTGTATCGTTGTGATGTTATTTTTATCTTTCTTTTTTTTTTGTAAGTACGAGCACTGGGCCCCTATATACATAGACTCGCACAAGAAGTTATTGCTCTATCAAACTGCGCGTCAGTGCAAGCGCCAGCCGGTAGTGATGTCGGACATATTTCATTAGCGATGGTGACCGGCCAATCGCAGCCAGCCCTCACACGAACACAAATATTTGTGGGTTCAGCCCAGGCTACCGCGATCTTCTTCCGTACTGTGGCGGTGTGGTTATTTCATTCAAATTATTTCTCATATCGCGATTCCCAAGTTGTCTTATCAACGTTTCGCCAGCGTTATCAACAGCATATCGGCTGATAATAAGAAATAAACTAAATCGAGCGAGACGAATTCTTACAGTATACCGGCCCTGACAACTCCACGGAAACGCAACTAAAATGCTGGGCCCGTACATTGTAGGTATTCATTCCACTATCTTCTGTTACGTTCTCATATCCTCAAGCGCATTCCTGCCAATTCTGGCGATAGCTTGGCGGAACGTCGCTCAGACCACTGTCGAAGCGCAAAAAGAAGCTAAATTGAAATAGAGTCGTTACGTTATCACTGGTGCACACGTTAATGCCACCCCGAGCTTTTATTTCTGCGTCAGTGTTGGGCTCCAGCCTGCGTCGCTTTTCTTTCTGCGTCACTGTTGGGCGCCTTTCATGTGTCTGTACTATAGACAACCTGTCTTGAATCGTGAAGTTGCAACCGCTAAAAGCAAACATCTAAATAAACAGGCAGGTTCTGCGTTTTTTACAGGCTGCCACTTTTACAAAAATAACGCAAACTTGAAACTTGATTAAGTTCACCAGGTAGCCAGGGAAACCTGTATAATATTGTAAATGAGTGCAAGTTATGTCCTGCGTACTAACTTTACTTTTCTAGGTGGGTAGTTTCAGACTTGTCGAGCGTGAGACGCCGTTAAACTTCCTTTCCTCGGGCCATCTCCCGCGCTCCTGCAAAATAGCATTATGTAAATAACGTACATGCAGGTTGTTTTCCCACCAAAATAACTAAAAATGCGACGTTATTAACTGTCTGGCAAAGCTTACGTGAATATGAATGAGGAAAACTGTAGCTCTTGTTTTCGTCTCTCTCTTTCTTTTTCTCCTTTAACAATGCAAAGTTTTGCACAACGCGCAGTATGCGCATACCGTTTTTGGTGAACACATTCATAATTAATCCGCGGGACACGTTTACATGTGTGCTTGTTGCTGAGCAATCACTACACATGGACGCTCATCTTAACTGGTCTTCCTTGTGTTGGCGCGCAAGAGGAAGTTACGGCGAAAAACTTTGATGCATAATGTAAAAACTCGGCATTGTGCACGGCGGGAACCAAGCACAATGTACAGTACACTCACTGCACTAGTGTTCATAGGTAGCCAGTATGCTACCGACACCTTCCACTGCAGGTTTCTGCATAACTCTATAATGTTAAATCTCTGTCCGTGGCATCCGCATGTATACAACAAAGTTAGACGCACTGCAACCTGCGCAAGCCATGCCTTGTACCTCTTCATTTTAATCCACATTCGAGCTTTCCTGCACCCGTAATGCAACAGTACGTGTACAAACAGACGTGCAGTTTTAATCAGCATTGTCAAAAGTGGAGCTGATGTCTTCACGCTTGCAAAAGCGTTAAGCAAGATGGCGCAAAACAGAATGAACACCGACGCAACTCACAACCGGCACCTCGCTTATAGCTCCCCGATAACGAGGCCCTCCTTTTTTTTTTCGCACGCCCATGTTTCTTTTTTCGTTCTAAACCATGTATTCAGCATTTTCCTCCATCTCCTTTATTATTCAATTTCACTTCACACACAAGGAAAGCTGGCATGCCGCGTAGCATAATACTATTGAGACCCTCAGTAGTCAACGAACTTAATTAAAGTTGGTTAATCAAGGTGGTTCAATGAATGAATGAATGAATGAATGAATGAATGAATGAATGAATGAATGAATGAATGAATGAATGAATGAACAGAAGTATTACATAGGGAAATATGCAGAAGGAGGTCCCAAGGTTACAAACCACAGTTGGGACCACCTATGTGTACACAAAAAAAAAAATAATATAGCGAATATGTTAATGAAAGCTAATCAGTGTGCCAACACAGATCCAGATGGAGAGATCTGTAATGCGAAAGGTTTGAGTGTTGTGAATGCCATATATCGCCAAGCCTTCGTCAATGGCAACAGAACAATTACGAGAAAATTTGCGATACCGAGTCCTGTGGTTTTACGCGTTAAAATCACAGCATGATTAAGCAGCACAACGTAGTGGAGGACTCCGGATTGATTTGGATCACCTGGGTTTTTTTAACGTGCACCCAATGCATGGTACACGGGCGTTTTTACGTTTAGCCCCCATAAATTTGCGATGTCATTTGTGCGCACTGAACACATAGGTATGAGCAAGTATATGCTTGTCTGGAAGCACGCTGTTTGGCCAAGTTCGATAACACATAAAACTACAGAATTCATAACGCTAAGCAGAATTCCCAAACTTCTGCTTAACTCGGTAAACGCTAAAAAAGAAGATTCAGAAAGAATAAAGTAAATTTCAGGAAATTTCTGACCGCAGACCATGCGCCTTCATCTAACATCAATCATGCGCACTGTTTTAGTCAAGCTTGCTCTAAAAAAAAAGGAGGCAAATAAAAGAAGTAGAAGTCGCCAAAAAGCTGGTCGATCTCGTATGAGAAGTCCTTTGCGGGACTACAGATCAAAGAATACGAAGCAGCAGGCAAAAATCGACTGGGCCAACGAATGGGCGACTGTATTTGCGATTGCATACTAGCTCGTGACGTAAAAGAAATATTAAAAACATAAAAAAGTAAAAGGAGCGTAAGTAAAAGCACGGCGCCTACGTGTTCCGCTTGTAATGAAAAGAAACCGGCAGCCCGAGGGGAGTGCAAACCATGACGTTCGTGTGCCGAGCCTTAACTCTGTCAGGTTGTGTGCCGGGCCCTTTTTACAAGCCGGTAGCGGTTCGCAGACAAGCTTTCATGAATGTTTAAAAGGCGGAGCGCGAGCTTGCGAAGGGGCGATGGCCGAAACTTTCACTTGGGTCCCCATTCTCTCTCCCTCCCAAGTCGCCCAAGTCCCCGCCCCAAAAAAGCAATCGATTTCTATTGATTGCAACGCACAATGAACATCGGCTCCCACGTACGAGCACCGACGTACATGCTTCACGACTCTAGCTCGGGAGGAAATTGCTAGAAATTATTTTCTTGTTACGTTCTTTCTTTCCTTTCCTTTCCTTTCCTTTTCTTTTCTTTTCCTGTTTCCTGCGCGCGTGGTCCCAGATGAGAATTTGAAAGTTTTGTTTCGCGACTAAGCTCGGCATTCGCTGAGGTTTGCTGATTAGGGACCTCAACTTTATTTGGCTAGTATTCATAAGCCGTTCAAATTTCATGTTCTTTGTTGGCGAAGAACTGCTGGCGTCTTCTCTAGCCCTGCTGCGCATTAATGCGTCTGCGAACGAGAGGCGAAATTCGGGTTGCTGTAATCTGAAAGTGTTTTTGCGAAGGTATCCAGTAACCGAACGTAAACAAGCGAGTTTTCCGTTCGCCGGCTGTATAACGCATGGACCGGAGACTACAGCCTTTTTATTATTACTATTATTATTATTATTCACTATTCGGAGTAGGCCCGTGCCCAGCCTGGTGCGTGCCCCGCTCCGCGTTATGGTTGGCAATTGTGTTTGCATGATTTGGGCCCGCTAAGTGCTCAACACGATTAAGGGCAGTGCCGATGACGCTGCCAGTATAATGGAATAATATATGCTGGTTACATTGTTTGAATTAATTTGGGCGGTACTTATAAGTGGTTAAGTGTTCCGTCTTCCTCACTGGATGCTGATAACGAATGTATTCGCGGCAGAACTCGCGAAGCTTTTCTTTGATAAGTCATCGCTGCCATTGGCCGGTCGCCTTAGCTAATTATATGTCCAGCAGCTGGATTGGCTGAAATTTTCTCTTACGATAATTTCTAGCAAGATAGCTTTCAGTGAATATGGTCATGATTAGCTAACACCTGGCTAAGTAACCTGGACCACTCTTGGAACGCTAGAAGGAATACAACTGGAATAGCAGAACTGAACATTATACGGGGCCCTGAAGCCCCTCCTAAATGGCGAAGCAAGAACGATCCACATCAGTCTGACTTCGAGAAAGTGTCACGAAAGAATCACGACTTGGGCAACAATGTCAAGGTCAAAACGGACATCAGATGCGAAGCGTCTGAGTAGCTCAGTTCTTGTGCTCGGCCAAATGTATACCAGTACAGCTCAGCGCGAATCAGATGACAAGCAAAATCAACGCCATTTTTTCCCGTGCGCATTCCAAGAAAATAATCGAAAGGCATGCTATTTGAAAAATATTTCCTAGAACGCTCGGCGGCAATATCGACAGGAAATGTCAATCGCAGAAGCCTCCACGAAGAAACAGTACAACTTTCCCTTACGATGCTCTATCGCCTGTCGTCTCCATTGGCTGCTTCTGTGCATGGAAGTCCGCGAGTTTTCTTTTATTAGTGACAGTAAATAAACAATGTTCTTTTGCCTTATACTGTTTTCTGGAACTTTCGCTTCACGTGGCGCTGGGGGAAAGCGAGTGTACGGGTAGGGCTGTTGCACCAATGTACGCGTATAGGGCCTAGAAAGTATATATATATATATATATATATATATATATATATATATATATATATATATATATATGGTTTGGTTATTGGCATAGGCCGACGTTAAGGGAACTCCCAATGGCAGCGTTGTTATCTTTATTACTGCAAGTGATATTTTTGTTTGAGGGCATGCCTTCGCCTCGAACTTGACGAACTGGACGACCAAGCGCTATCCGAAAAAAGAATTCTGCAACATCGAAAGGACGTACCGTCACAGAAGAAGGCCGTGCAAGCGCTATTGCGCTTTTTGCGATCTACCGGCCTGTGTGAACGACTTTAACTGGAACGCCTTTTGTGTGTGGGCCTCCATGTGTGCGTGTTTTTTTTTACCTTTATTTTTTTTAACGTTTTCCTCTCTGTCATCTTTCTAACCCCTATCCCCCATCCCCAGTGTAGGGTAGCAAACCGGAGACTCATATCTGGTTAACCTCCCTGCCTTTCCTCTTCATTCTCTCTTTGCTTTGTTGACTTCTTTATTTCTGTATTATCATCTATTCCTTTATTTCATGCTCTATAACATAGGAAAGTTGAGTAGCAGAGGTACTCTTTGCGTCAATATCTCCACAACTACTCATAAGTAAAAGAACAGGAGTGTGAATAATTTATTGGAAGGGACGTTAGGTTATCCCGCTTTGGCAAGCGGCAAAAAAAATAAAAAAGAGAACGCATCATATAATAAGCGTCCTGCTGTCTTTAATTTGCCTTCAACGTTATTAAAGACGTTACTCAATAACTGCGTCTAAGTGCGCCCATAATCGCTGCTCATAATTAAATTCCAATTAATGAAATATGATGTGTTGCCCATAAATCGGCCATTTAAGTGTAATGCACTGTCCTGGGAATTTTTACTTTCATATCACATGGAGAAGACGGTATGCCTCTGTACTCACGGGGCGACAGCCTTGTGAATAAAGGGCCCGCCCCTCGGTTACACGAAGAGAAAAATATTCTAATGAAGATTAGTTGCGCACGTGACGTGAATGAGTCGTGTGATAGACGACGAAATATAATGCGCCGTACGCATTAGAATGTTTTGTGCGATGTTTATGTTTATTGGAGTGAACACTCGCAGGAGCGAGCAAGCTATCTTCTTTCAAGAAGTAAAAGAAGTGCGAGTGGCATTCATTTGTGGAAGCTGCGCCTCGCAGTGGTGAGGTGTAAATCTTCGGCTTTTGTTACTCATCTTATATATCCGGACTAAGCTGCTGTTCTCTCCTAAAACAACCCTTTAGTTTATTAGTGGTGCACTTGTTTGGCTTTTGTTACAAATTTATACGTCATCTACCCCATTTACAGGCCTCGGGAAATCATTAACGGAAACAACACGATGTCGGGGCCCCTCAGTAAACATTAAAAACAAGCCTGGCGCTAGAAGAAGGTTAATGAAGACGAAGCAGGACGCGCACGATCACTGTCTGTACTTGTAGAAGGAGGAGGAGGAATAAACTTTTATTGTAGAACCAGCACTTTATGATGGCCGAGCCTAAGCCTCCCACGAAGGGACGTCGAGGGCTTGCCTCGCCGCCGCCCCGCGGGTGTGCTGGGTCACCCAGGTTTCGTCGTCGAGGGCGGAGGAAAACTTAATTTAGGACCACCTCCGTAACTGGGAAGACGACGTACTCGAACACGAATAAGGCGCGGACGCCAGCTCTGTCCAGTACATAGACGTTGAGTGGCCGTTAGCCAATCATGGCAGCTGCTGGCGTGATCGCGCTGTTCAGGATTGCTATTCTCTACTGCTGTATTGGATTGGATTGGAAGCAACGTTATTTATGCCTGCAGTTGGGCGCTCGCGCGCCCCGACGAAGGCCTACGTCATCCTCGAAGTCGCCGTTACTCCGGGCGGGTCTCCGCTCGCCGTTGCCGGCTCGCTGGGTCCGCGCCTTCTGAGCGCCTCGAGGACCTGCTGGACGGCCCAGAGCTGATCGTCTCGGTCGTAGCTCTTCGCGGCTGCTTCGAGCCGCGGTGGGAGCGTTCTTGATTTTGCTTCTTCTGGATATTTAACGCAGTCCCACAAGATGTGCGTGTAGTCTGCGGTCTCCCTCCGGCAGACTCTGCACTTATCTGTCGGATATGTCTCGGGGTATATGCGATTCATCAGTCTCGGGCTCGGTAGCGATGCGGTCTGGAGCTGTCTCAGTACTACCGCATCCACCCCAGGCAGGGTTCATCGCGTTCAAGTCTCCGAAAGCGATCAGCGTGTTGCGGCCCGCTGCGGTGCTGGCTCTGTGCAGTAATGTTTTGAATCACTGTTTTCTCTGCGATGGGTTGCTGTAGACGTTGAGCAAAAATATGCTTCCTTTTCTCTTCTTGCCCGGAATAATTTCGGTGAGTGTGTGCTCGATCTTGATATTGCTTTGCAGCTCGTGTTCGACGAACGTTAGTCCCTTCCTGACCAGGGTGTACAGGCCTCTACCGCCGGGCGGTCCCTTGTGCACTCTGTAGCCTGGGAGGGATGGTGCGTCGGTTAGTGTTTCTTGTAGTAGTATAAGGTCTGGCTTGCGCGCGGCTTGTACGATGTGTTGTTGGATGACTGCCTTCTTCCTTCCGAAGCCGCGACAGTTCCACTGCCACGCGGTTACACCTGCTGCTGCTGGTGTTGCGTTGGCGGCCATGATTGCGTTGGCGTGTACGGGGCTCCCTGGTTGGGTGGATGTAGCATTCATTGCATGTTGCCTGTTAAAACCTGGATATAAAAAAAATCTATTTCTGTGTCATCTGCAAATTGCCGTCTTTGCGATGTACCAGAAGCAAATGAGCAGTGTATTTTTTTAGTTGCAAAGATATAATATTATTTTGGGGCGTGCTACAAAGGACTGTCAAGAAATGCGTTGGCCTGAATTCGCTGATTGCATCCGATGCAGATGAAGTGCCCTTTCATGTGTGTTTGCTGATTAGACTACACAGTTTATGGAAGATACGAATATTCGACCGCAATGCTGAGCCCATTGTTTCGTCGTCAATACAGCGCAGTCCAACGGTTGGTCACTTAAAGGACATGCATGAACAAACACAATTTCAACCGGTCTGGTACTCTTGACTTGTGTCGTTGCCCCCCTTTTAGAGGCAAATATGCTGGTTTTTATTGCGTTAGCAGTTATATGGACACTCCAGGTGCATTTTTGCGGTTGTAATTATCGTCGTAGTCGTCGTCGCCATGATGCTCCGCACGAAGTCCAACGGTGATAACACCGTCGCCGCACGCGGTATGCTGTATGCGCGAGTGTAAGCGTACGAGGGAGAGTCGACGATGGCGGCGCAAGGGAGGAAAGTGGCCAGGAAGTGCGCCGTCTTCTGCCGCGTGCAAGGAACCGGGGGGAGGAGAAGTAAGGGGTAGGGTGTGACGTTGCAGGTCGGCAGCAACTGCGTATGACGCGGTCGCGCGGGATTTATCTTGAAAGCGGTCCCCTTTGGAGGGCAGAGTCTAGGTGGGCCGACGGCTCGCAGCTTTGCATGTGCTGTGTTCCCGCCGCTCAGTTTGCGTTGAAGCGATAGACAGCGCGAAGGTCACTTCGCTCGCTGCTGCTGCCGCGTTTCCTCGCGCCAGTGCGTTGACAGCGAGTATTCGTGGTCATCGAGTCTGATGTGTGCATGTTTGCCTGTGCGCGCTTGTTAATTCAGTTAGTAAGCCAGAGTTTACGAGTTTATACGGCCGATAAAACTGTTATGCTTATTATTAGGACTATTATTATTATTATTATTACTTATTATCCTTACTTATCATTTGGTATCGCGATTGATGCTTCGCCTTTCGGGTGACACTGCGACTTTTCTTAATCTGCTACTGCTTATATAAATCGTTTTGCCGCAATAAAAACAACAAATCGTACTTTTTGGGTGTTTCTCAAGTGAAATGTATTGCCATCTGCCTGTGTAATGCTTGCATACAATGTTAGCGCGCTGCAGAAAAGTACTACCTACAAAAGAAAAAGTGGCGGAAAGATGGGATACTGGGCGTAAGTGGATTGGTTTGCTGGTCGTAAATTTGAATCCTCATGGCTCAATGCGAATTTTTCTTTCTTCGGCTTTTCTTCACCATTTCTCTCAAGGGGCAGCCGCATTTCGGTGGAAATGCGAAAACGCCCGTGTACTTAGATTTAGGTGCGCGTTAAAGAACCCCAGGTGGTCGAAATTTCCGGAGTCTTCCACTACGGCGTGTCTCATAATCAGAAAGTGGCTTTTGCACGTTAAACCCCAGAATTAAAAAAAATTATCTCAAGGCATTTCGGATTCCAGCAGTGGATGGCGGCGAGCAGCGGCGGACATCAAAACCATCAGGGGAGTGAGCCCATAACGCCTACGCTGTAAAATGCGAAAATACTCTCAGTTTCGTTCTCTTATCCTTCTATACTTGTGATCATCTCACCCCGGCGAACTCCAACTGCAAGTCCCAGGGCGGCTATTGTACCCCCTCTGAGGAATACATAGAAGAATTAGTAGCGCAACTAGTGTCACGTTGTAAGGCCAATGGGAGCAACAAGTACACGTGTCACTATTTAGAAATGGGCTTAAAACGATTCTGCGACAGGAATTAGCTGGCGGAGGGCAGATCAACTGATGGATTTCTTGTTAATTTACAACTTACCTTCAGCTTGTCATATAACTCCTCGAGGTCTACACTTTAAGCAAAAACGTTCGGAGGGGGTGCCTGCCAGTTTGTTGCTGTGTACAGCGAGGAGCGCAAGGCAATAGACTTGACATAAGCATTCCACCGTCCTCCTTTTTATTTTCTCTTTTCTTCAGCAAACTCGTTTCTTGAATATAGTCGATCCATGGAAGAAAATATTGCCATTGAATTGTGGGCAACCTTTCCTTTATTCACCTTCTCTCACGGGCATCATCGGTCGCTTGCATCGAAGCTAGAGAGCGCTAACCGTAACTATCCATTTCTGTTAATCACTTTGCGTTTCCTGCATGGTTACTCCGGTTTCACGGTATTTACCAGGTTTTCGGTCACTCCCTTATCCAAAAAAAAATGAACTAAAGGTGTCTTCCCATAGAGCGTCTCGGTTTTCAATTAACATACAGCGAAGAACGCCTCCGCCACGTCGCTTTAATGTAACAGCGTTATACAGATCAAAATCAAGCCGTAGGCGTTACACCCACATTTGTAGCGTGGGCCGACCATGGTGGTAAAGTGTCTGATGGCCCATCCTGGTAACAGTGGGCACGTGTAATGTGATATTACACCACTATAGCGATAAAAACTGCACCTTCGGCGACGTAGGGAGGTAAGTATGGAGGTATCCCTGGAGTGTCCGTATAGTATAGCTGTCGCAATAAGCGAGAGGAGAAAAGAAAACCCGATATTACCAAATGTTATAAATCCACCTCTGGCGCCGCCGAGACGCGCTCTTACATAATTTAAGACAAAAACGCAAGAACCCGACGACGTGTACCGAAGCGTGACAAACCAAAGTCCCCTATAACCGCGAGGCCACGGCAAGCTTTAGTGGGACGCCGCATATGCCGCTCCTGTCCTCGAATTGCGATCCATCAGGGCGACGGGTAATCACGCTTGAAAGAATTGCTTTATATTCAAGAGACGATCGCCGAAGCGAAAAAGAATAGCGCGACGCGCGAGACGAAAAGAACGGAAGGATACAGAAGCTCCTTCGAGATTCAACAGCTCACTGAGATGACGACACATACCGAGGCTCAATGAAACGAAAGAAACGTCGATTTCCTTTATCCTTGCGTATCGCAGTTTTCGCCGCTAATTTGTTTCTTTTTTTAAATTCTAGTCGGTTCGTGTTCTTTCTTCATCTTTATTTTCTTTTTTTTTCCTTTGCTAGCAAGCGCTTTAATTTATTTTATAAGGAGCTTCTGAGAAGATATAGAGGGATGAAATAAAAACCTCGTGATTATGGCGTCCTGCCTTGACGGGAAGGATGAGAAAATATCAGAGAAAGAGAGAAGGAAAATAAGCGAGACCCTAGTCAGGAATCTGACACATCTCAGTGAAAGAAATAAGAAGCGGGAATAGGTGTGCGGAAGGGATCAATAAATTAAAAGCAATGAAGACATCGTCACACCAGAATAATAAAAAAAGCAACATTGGTGTTCACCCCAAAGTATTAGATAAGATAAGCACAAAGAGAAGAAGAACGAGGAGAAGAAGGTGGATCGCTGAGGAACATGGAAGTGAAATAAATGAGGAAAACGGGGATTAAGGTATATCGGTTTTTCGCGGTCTATGAAAGGAAATTGGTTCCTGCTCTTCACGGCACGAAAACTTGCTATACGCTCATCGAACGCCGACAAATCCCCTGTTGTGGCGGGGGCGAGGTTGGAGCAGCGTTGAATCCGTTTTAATGTTGTATCGCGGCCGCACAAAGCGTCCGCCTGGGCGAAGAATTAATCTTTTAATGCCCACGAAGACAACGCGAGCATAGAGCCGCCCGGGCGAGATCGCAGCACGCTGCGCTTGAACAATGGGAGGGCACACTCCCATTTCCGCGACCAAATCACGCGATCACCGAAGAACCGTCGCTGCGATTGGTTTTTTTTTTTCCCCTGTCTTTGTTTTTCACGAGTTCTTTGTTAGCACCTGTGCGCTACTTTATCTTTTTTTTTAGAAGATGACATCCCGATGCAAGTTTTAATCATATATATTGCTGTTTCGAATCATATTAAACCCAACAAAACGCAGGGAATCATCGATAAATTAAGAGCATCAATTTATCTCTTCAAGAATTAAGCTTGATTCACGCGAAAGTTTTCTTCAAAATAACGTGGTAGCCCACAAAAATTTTACATCGAATGAACTTTTTATGTATATCTTTACAACCTCGTCACAAAGAGGAATAGGCAAAACAGCACCCATTGACGTTGAAACGGTTTATCGACTCTGCATATGGCATTGCGTATTCCTAGATTCCTGCCGGTATATATGAATATACGTCCTAAAATGGCTACAGCAGTACAGAGAGAATTTCATGAACGCCGACAGTGTAAGCCTTGTTAGCCGCGAGACTAAGGTGTAGTATGTCTGTTCTGATTAGTTTCATCATCATCATCATCATCATCATCATCATCATCATCCGCCTGGTTACGCCCACTGTAGGGCAAAGGCCTCTCCCATACTTCTCCAACTACCCCGATCATGTACTAACTGTGGCCATGTTGTCCCTGCAAACCTGTCCCTGATCAGTTTAGTACAGCTTAATGTTGCGTAAGGTAGTACTTAGGAAGCGATACGTGATTGCCTGTAGCGCGGAGTGACTACCGGAAGGCATTCTGATCTCCACGAAATGACGCAAAAAACCAAGAGTTAAGCGTCGTTATTCGACACGCAAACACAAAAACCACGGAGGAAAGAAAAGAAAGCCGATAACCGACTGTCAACTGTCATATGGAGGGGCCCACACATGCATGCATGCTCTGCAGACGATAAGCACGGAACGTGTTTACAGACCCTTAGCACACGGGACCTGTGCTGAGAGCTAGGTTCCCGCGCCACCGATGTAGCACTCGCGTATCGTGGTTTGGGTGCACGATTAAAGAACCGAAGGTGGCCAAAACCAAACCGGAGCCCAGCACTATACGCCGTCCCTCACAGCACATTGTGAATCTTCGGGACGTTAAACGCCGCAAATTAAATTAACCTCATGTAGTTTACTTTGAGGCATATATATGTGGTTGTTCATTAGCTGCACATATAGACATTAAAATTCTGCACCAGTACCTAAATGGGTCAAGGGTGGCGGGTAAGCATCGGAACGGTGGGTAGTACACGTACAGTTTGGGTTGATTTTCCTATATTTATGGTGCATATAGAAGATACATTTGCCTTAATTTTATTCCTTCTGGCCTCAAACGGCTTCGTGACTTCTGACATTCATAATTTTCCCCGGAATTCCGTTCTAAATGTAACAACTTGCAACGATTCGGCATGCGCGCGCAGTTTTCTTTCCTTAAGGCATTTACAAAAATAAAACGATTGCTCGAAAATTTATAACGATAGAGGCGGATAAAAGCGTATTAAGTAAAGCCGCGTGAACGTCACAAGCCATACAAGCACGAGAATTGGCGAAAACCACGTACTACAGACCCAATCATTCCTCTGTCATAGACGAACGATCTCGGCGCAATTAGCGATTTCAGCCCGAGATGTTGTGCGCGTTCGGGCATAACAGCTCCGCGCGCGTCTCACTCACCGCCCACGACGAGTCGCACGGTGGAGTTTCGCTGCGCCCCGCCGTGGAAGGCCACCGTGCACAGGTAGGCGCCGGAGTCCGAGAGCTCGAGGCGCGAGAGACGCAGCGCGGCCGGCGAACGGGACACCGAGAACGAGGCCCGGCCAGCCCAGTGGACCCCGATGGCGTGCTGTCCGTTCCAGATGCCCCGGCGCTGCGTGTCCTCCACCATGTAGAAGGGCGTGCGCTCGCCGCCGCTGGAGTTGGCGGCCGTCAGCGGCGCGTACCACAGCACCTTGGCGGGGCTGTCGTCGTGCTCCGAGTCCACGTCGCACGGCAGCCACGTGTCCTGGCCGCGCTCGCCCTTGACCACTGCGCGCGGGAGAAGAGATCCCGTTGAGTTGACGTGCAACACCGTACGGCTGTACATCTCCGCATCGTATTTTCGTCCGAACGTAGAGCCCGTACAAAATACTCCTCGCGTGAAATTAGGCGAGCAGGACGGCCACAGCGCTCCGACTGCGATGCGCGAGAGGAGATTGCACGCTTATCTGCAAACTATTACAACTTCACAGGATCCTCCTAGCGACATGCTATAAACGTACCTCAGGGTTCACACTGTGAGCTGCAGCGTGGGACCTGTGATAGATTTATCATCGCATTCGCCCGGAGTAGCCTAGCTTATAGGCGTGCAGCCAGGCAAACACCTCCAATTTTTATTAAAGAGCGTCCGTATGTCCGTCCGTGCGTTGTAAGAAGCGTAATGTAAATTTTTATGCGTAACACGTAAATAATTTCGAATCATAACATATCAACAATAAGGCATAAGAGAGAGAAATGGTTTACTTGCTTGACACGGTATTTCTGATTTTGGATAGGATTGGAAGGCCAACGTCGTAAGCCATCGCAGCGGAAGGCGACGAAGGCTTTGCTTGAATCCTTAACGACAACAAATCTACGCAAGAGGCTTCGGAATCAATTTGTACAGTGATTGTGTCCGGTGATATTGAAGGAAACAGCTATGAGCGTGTTGCATGTGCTTTGTGTCTCTATTTCTCTCTTATATTCTACCTTCCCCTCCCTCTTTTTTCAGTGTAAGATAGCAAACTGAATTTTCTGTTCTGGTTAACATCCCTGCATTTACCCTTTCTTTCGTGTCTCTCTCTCTCTCTAAGTAAAATAATCCGTTGACTTTGGTTATATGGACTAAAGTGGAGGTGGTTCGGTGTTAAAGATTATGAGCCTTACAGTTCGTGGCCTAGATGGCTCATGCGCACATAAAAGCGTACTCTTTTTTCCGCATGTTCAGATCTGTCAGCCACTGTAGCGGTGAAATCTACATATTGGTGCGCTCGGCAGCTATAGGCTCATGGCATTAGAGGTAAGCAGTGTCTGACGCAATCACATTAACCTGTACTCAGGGGGTTGCGGGTTCCTGTCAAGCTGCTATTAAGGGCAACTTTCACCCACAACCTCCGTCACCTTTTTCATGAAAATAAAATTTTATCGTATATTGCGTATCTTGGCGGCATCAAGCCACCGTCGCATCAACGGGTGTCAGGCTGCCCAGCGCAGGTTAAAGTTATTCCTTTGGTGGAATTTATTCTCTCTTTCTGACACTTCCTTTCTCCAACGCAACGTGACCAACCGGGCACAATTCTATTGGTGTCCCTGCACCTTTCATGACCATTTACTTTTCTCCTCCACTGTTCTACAGAAACTGTAATTGACAAATGCCAGAGGCCGTTCGTGCTACATTTCTTCGACCAACGTCACAACAATGTGCCCCTCCCCCTCCCCCCCCAAATGACAGTAGATAAACAAACATACAAACAAATAAATATACATTCTTACACATATATGTTACCACACCATTTCGCGCGCACTTCCTCTATTTTTTACCGCAGACGCTGATCCTGTCTTGCTGTGGATCCCGTTTTTGGCTTCCGTAACCCGCTATGAGCAAAGGCACAGGAAGCTACATGAAAAGCGCAAGTCACGTGGCGGAGGCGCAGCACGCAGGAAACCCATATTCACCTCCGTCTTCGGTTTTGTGTAGAATGGAGACTTCTTGAACTGTTTCCGTCTGGCGCCGGCCGCTCACCCGGCTCCCATTTCCTCTACTGCTTTATCCTCTCGCATTTCTTATTCCCTTCTACCTTCTCATCCTTCTTTCCCCCACTCCCTTTTCTCAGGTGTACGGTAGCCAACCAGCAGCACGGCAATGGCTAACCTTCCAGCCTTTTCTTCTTCATCTTTCTCTCTCTTTGCACCATGCATGACGACATAGTCAAGACTGCATGGTGGTTGAAACCTAAAGAAAAAAACTGTCGTTGCAGAATAAATTCTCTATTTTGTCTCAATAAAGCATTCAGAGTGGTGCGCCTTCGGCGTTAACGTTCAAGGTTCTGCGTTCATAAAAATATCATAGATAACAGGCCAATGAAAACAGCCTCGCATCGAACATTCAAAAACATAACGAAACATTTACGGAAAAAAAGAAAGCATGTCATCTGCGAGTTTTTGCCACTCCGATTCCTCCTATCCTTAGCCATTATATAAGAGAAGGCAGGATAAGGAAGACGAGAGAGGGGGGGAAGGTGGGGAGAGGAGTGAGCGGCTGACCCACTGCTAAAAGAACACCGGGCTTGTTATTCAGCCAGAACACGGCCGCTCTCACTTCGAAATAATCGACACTTCAAAGACAACACGCGCGGGAGCGAATCACCCGCAGTTGCTTCGCAAAGACCCGCTCTCGCAAAACTCTGCGCACGCAAAGTAAACACACCGTTTGCAGGGCCAGTCGGGTGCGCGCCGACGCCTTTTGATTCTCGTTCGGGGCGCCCTTATAACCGCCTCAGCGGTGGCCCTGAATTTTGCGCCTCTCGATTTGGCCGACGATGCCTGCGAGCACTCGCAAAGTAAAGGCGGTTCGCGCGCCCCTCCTCACCAAGAAAAACAGAACCACTGGCGGAAACAGCAGCAGCAGCGGCAGCGGCGGCGGCATAAGGAACAGTTAGAAAACGGGCCAAGTGAGTCTGCGCGAACAGCGAAAAGAACACAGCGATACGCCAAGCGAGCTGCTGCGCACTTAGTCCTCGTATGCGGCGCGCTCACGCGCTTTTCCATGGTTTCGCGCGTGCGATGCAAACGCATCTCATTTGCCCGAAGCGTGCGCGAGCCTTTCTGTTCTTTCGCGCGAAGCCCAGGAAGCCCAAGCAGCGACCCGGAATCGAGTCAAGAAAGACCGGAGTCGGCGCCTAGGCACCCGGCGAGTGAAAGTGAAAAGGGTTATTCGTTTCCTTTCTTTCTCTTTTTCTCGTACGCATATATTTTTAAAGCGGGAACGATGAGAGGTTTCAATCCAATCAACGGCGCGGACCATTCTTCTCTCCTTTCTTTTTTCTCTCTTTTTCTTTCTTTTTCTTTTGCATGCGGAGGAGCCACGTGGTCCCAGGTACACCAACAAAGGGGAAAAAAAAGAAAGAAATAAGCCAGAAGATGGCTCTGCACTTGAGGTTATAAGTTTACGCGTAAAAACGCCGTGGGTACACCGTAGAGATAGGAAAGCGGATCGAAAGGCTCGCTTTATTTGCACATCGTATCGCACGTGTACAGTACACCGACACTAAAAAAGCCCACTGGTGAAGTAAATATGCTCAAGGAACAGCGTCGACAAACGTGCTTTTTACTCGTGTACGCGGTGCGCGACGGCGAAGGTCGCTCAGACGAGCTCAGAGAAGTAAAAAACCTATAGAATCGTCACGTCGGCAGGCTCTACTTACAATCAGCACAGCGTCTCCGAGTGTTCTTTTTTTTTTCTTCTTCTTCTTCTTCTTACCTTACGCCTGGAATTACAGGTGCTAACGGAGAGCCTATTTTTTTTCGCGAAGAGAGGAACACGAAGCTGTTGGTAGAGCCTAAATGGTATTTTGGGGCGAATTCGGAAATCTACTCGGCAGGTCTTGCTTCCCAAAGTGATCATGGCTGTCATAAATTACCGTGCCCTTTCTACGGAACGTGCTCCGCGGGAATTGGTGTTCGCATGGCTCAGGTTACGCTTTGATCCTGCTGTGGAAACGCTTGGTGGTGCGCCTGGAAACGTAATTCTAAGAATTTGCTTATATACGAAATGAGTGTTCCAATCATGTTCCGTGTTTCATCAGCGCCTTTTTAGCCATTGTCGTTTCTATTTTACCACGCTTCTCTTTACACCTGTGTACTTAAATTTAGATGCACGTTAAAGAACTCCAGGTGGTCCAAATTATTCCGGAGTCACCCGCTACGGCACGCCTCATAGTCGGATCGTAGTTTTGGTACGTAAAACCCCATTCGATTTTTTTTAATTTCTTCTTTTAGACAAAATGTCCAAGACGCTTGCGTTTAGCTTCTGTATACTTCTGTAGTTGTCGCAATTGTGTCAGGTTCTCTTCTGCGGAAAGTGCCAATGTTCATGGCTGAAACAAGGCAACTACATTCCTGTTACCTCCTAATTTCTGTTGCTCCAGTCTCCATCTATTATGCAAATATTAGGTCAAGCTAAATTGATAGATAAATGTTCGAGAACGTCTAAGGTGTGAATATCATCGAGGACGGAGCTTTAGTAACAAAGAATTTTACGTAAATTCAGGACAAGGTATTAGACTTTACCGGAACGTTCAAGCACTAGCCCGACGACCATACATCTCCTCATTATCATTATGTGATTAGCACTCAACCACTCGTGCTGAAAAGATCATTGCTTTGCATTATTAGACGGGAGAACAAGTTACTCGTCTACTTCTGTTTGATTCTTAGAAAAAAAGTAATCTCTTGATGGTTGCACTATACATATACGCCGGCAGTCAGATTTGGTTTCGTTTTCGGTCGACTCTACGCCGTCCGCGCAATTGAGCTTCAATAGTTTCGTTATCGCGTAGTGCTCCACTGGTTTTGCTGGTTAACGAAACTCACACAAACTACAAGCAGCAGAGAAGGACGCCCATCGCGACGAGCGTCGAAGATCGTGTTTATGATTCGGCGTTGCGCTTTCATTTCCTCTTTTGCACTGTCGGCTATATCTAGGCTCAGTTTCTGGCCGCGCTACTTCGTATCGCGCAACAAACCGTAGCGCCGGCTGTCAGGAGCCATTTTACTCACCGAGGGCAGTAAACTGCGGTGATGGTATAAGCAATGTCACGGCTTCCCAATCTGGGGAGGGTGTTTCGAATTGTGCTCGAGGTATGCAGAACTTTCAGACGTGATTTTCTCCTAAACTAAGTCTTTTCTTGGCACGAAACAAGTCGAAAGCAAAAGAAAAAGACTCTTACCGTATAGTCAAGTAAAAAGTGGCTTTTCTTGTCCGTGCAAGCGGTTCATTGCAGGGCCTTTCAAGGCACCTAATTGAACGCTTCCATAGCAACATTGATCTCAAAGCTGCTTTATAAAAACCAGGGAAAACGCGGGGAAGGCGGGAAATTGAAATTCAAGAAAATGAGCAACGCGAGAACAAGGTGAAAGCCGGACTCAACGATTTCGACAAGTGGACTTGTCTTCTTCAAGGCGACATATGCTCTCCTCGGCCCGGTATGTATAGGTACGGTTCTTCTAAAGGGGAGAGGGGGATAAGGCGGGTGGGCGAGGCAACGACCAATGGCATGCTAGCGGCGATGGTGCAGAATTGGAAAGGAAGGCGTGTTATTCAACCTCGATGGAGGAATGTGAGGTAGCTTCGTGTGTCAGCCGGTTGACGTGTCAATGTAGGTTTTTTTTTTTTCCGTGGAAGGGGCCTGGACGACGAGGGAGAGGGAGGGGGAGATATTATCTGTTCTGTTGGAGGTCAGTGGACTATCGTTTCTCTGAAAGAGAGAATAAATGTAACAGCTGAAAATGGTGCTCGGGGTAAAAGAAGAATAAATATATCAATAAAAAACGAAAGAAAGGAGGAGAAAAAAGAACTAAGCAACCCGATTAGAAATAAAAATAACTAGGTGCTGCTGTCTATAGTTTGAAATTTCGAATAGCGAATAGATTCTGAAGCTCCCTTTGAAACATTTATGCCTATTGGTCGCAATGTTTTGCAACTAATGGACGACGTAAGATTCTGTGTATTTTCTGTCTCGCGCAGGATAGAAAATTGACTGTGGGATGTAGAGTTTATATTTCACCACAGTTATAACCTGGTTGGTTGAAATGCTGGGCGACGGCTTTGGGAAGCTTTTCAGTTGTGTCCACGCGATGGCTCTTTAACCTGACGTTTATTGATTGTCCCGTTTCGCCGGTATATTGTTTCTTACACAAGAAACATTCAAGCATAGAATTTACCTGTGTGCGCGTCATGTTGAATGAAAAAGACGTGCTATCTCATGACCTCGCTAGAAAAATTCACTTTATTCGAAAAGGGAAAACTAATCTAGAGGTTAGGAAACTTGCGTGTTTGCTTTCCACATACGTGTATGCAACCTACGATGTTCCGGAAGGAATCCACCGCTGCTCAGAGTTTAAGTAGCGCACGGACGTTAATCGAATAAGAGTTTAAAGTTATCGAATAGCACACCGCTATGAAAAGGGAAAGATTTCTGAAAAGCAAACGAAAAAGAAAAAGGTGTGAGGAAACTGTCGCAGCAATTCGCGCCCTCACGCGCACGCTCGCGTCATTGCGCATTGCAATCAGTCGCAGGGTTTTTACGTAAGTGAGATGGTATCAAGAAAAAAAATTACTTTTAAAAATGAAAAGCACTTAGATAAATAAAAATGTGAGAACGTGATATTTAACGCCATGTGTGCGCGTGTCGGCTGGGTACACTGGCTGCAGATCCGTTCCAACGTGCGCTGACAGTTCAGTCCGTGCAACTTGGCGAAGGGCCCTTTTGCTTGTGGACCAATGCAAAGGGAGTCGCGAAGCCAGACACGACGCGAGCCGCGCTTCCAGATAATATGTTTATTATGTTATAATGACTTGGAAGCCACGAACGTAAGTGCCTGGATGAGTACTTTGAAAGTACACCGCACCGAAGCGTGTTCTTTATAAGGCGGCCTATAGACGACGAAGCGGCGCCTGCGAGAGAAGTCAGCAAAAATATCTAAACAGACCACTCATGTTACTTCTTCTTTCGTGTCACCGCGTTATGCTTTCCGACTGTCGACATCGACCGTGAAACGAGGCCGCGGAGATTAAATGAGTTCGGAAGGAAATGTTAGCTGACATGCCGGCTCTCTTCCTTATAACCGCAGTGGGTCTTGCACCGAAGACCGTTGCCACGAACAACGTCGAATGCTCCATTTCCTGTCATTTTATTTCTTAACCATGCCGCAGCGAAATCCTGCTATCGTGTCTCCCAATGTTTCCTTTCTTTTTTTGGTTGTTTTATTTTTTTGCCTAAGTGTGTAGTTTTGATCTCCTTCTAGGCGGTCAGTGGTATAGGACTTGTTTTGAGGCCCCAACGACAGCAGCAACACACCTGGTGTTACTTGAATCCAGCCAGACTGCTGCCTCTGGATAGCTTGTGGCGGAATTTACGCCTGTCTGGTTGTGCCGAAGCACTTCCCTATCTAAGCACCTGGTACGCTATATCTCGTATAGTGCCTTGGCCGTTGCTTTTATAATAAGGCCGCAGCAAAATTTCAACCTGGTGGGTGCTCTTATTCTTCTCCTTTTTTTTAGTCTGTCTTCTTAAGGCGTCTCGTTTTTGAAGCCAGCAAGTCACCAGTCAGCCCGGCCGCGTAGTTCAGGCAACTGGGCTTCCCTATACCCAGCTTCAAGTCTACACTACGCCTACTCTTCCGCCCAAAACTTTCTTGATCCCGCCGGAGCAGTTACAGAGGTTGTCTCTCGAATAAAGGAGCACCGCTCCAAAGATACGCGATGAAGTAAAAGAATGCGCACGGACAAGCTGCTTGTCGGTTTTAATTTCTGTATTTGACCACCTGATTCTCTTCTCTCTCTTATATATAGTGCAATATAGGAATCATGCTGGCTCCGGAGGTACGATTTCAGAGAAAAGACTGCGACATGCGTTGTTTATGCGCAATCTATTTGACGTTTCGGCTGGTGGACCACTCTTTGTAGTTAAATAAACATATATATATATATATATATATATATATATATATATATATATATATATATATATATGACATAGATTCTAGGCGAGGCAGACATGCATTGCCGTTAATAAAGTGAATTTCACAAGACTAACAAAATACTTTTACTTAAATTTTTATTTGTGCCCAGGGAACGTTGTTTAAATGACAGATTTGGAGTCAGTCACATATTAACGCAGTCACATTTTCTAAATCTTCAACATTGCAACTAATTCAATGTATTTTTCATCAGATTTCAACGTTCATTCCAGGCATTATCGAAACTGATATCTTGTGCAAGACTAAACCGATATGGGTGACCTCGTTTGTTTGAATTATTCAGGTAGTGTCATTGAACAAGCGGCACCTTGGTTCCTCTAATCACTCTCCTTCTGTGATACTAATTGTTAAAAGATAATAAAGGTACAAAAAATACGATTGTCGTTGACGGTAGGGACAGTATCTCCAGGCTGCCTTTCCTCAACAAAAATCGCTAAGAACGGTAAATTTCAAAATTTTGGAGCATTGGAGCTATTGGATGCCAATCCAGATCAAACCCCATAATTTAATTTGCAGTTATCTCAACTGCGTCTTTTAGAGCGCCTGAAGCAAACAGTTGTTTTTTATATTAGTTAACAGTTTATCTAAGGCAGTTTAGTTGTTTTGTGAGTTTGAAAAGTGTTAGTCACAAATGATTTGCGTATTTCATAGTGATGTATAATATATCAATTCAGTATGTTTTGGATAAAGAAGTTGAAATTTTCCATGCATAAATTAACCTGGTGTCAGCTTGCGCGAGCCAGGGGTAATTTGATATTTCTGGAAAGGGTCTTCCTCCTGCAGTTAACATAAAAAGAAAACCAAGGAGAAGAAGAAGGATATAATAATAATAATAATAATAATAATAATAATAATAATAATAATAATAATAATAATAATAATAATAATAATATAGCGCAAACACCACGCTTTGGCTCTTAATTGTATCGTACTCCCTGCGCTTGTATGTGTTTACGTGTTGTAACGTGTGTTATGCATTTGGAATTTTCCGCAAGCATTTGATGATACATGATTATTGCACAATGGGATGTTCTGCACAATTCATGTTGTATTATTATGGCATTCTTTTAGTTCCTAATAAATTGTTGTGTGCCCGAATATATTTACTTTCACTTACCTGTAGCCACCCCCCCCCCCCCACCCCATCCGCTTCTTTCACTCTCGACTCTTCAACCGGAACCTTTGATGTGCTTCGGATAAAATCAAAATTGCGAAGCTCACCTTTGTTGCAATGTTACGAAATTATAATCTTTATACTCCAGTTTATTTTCTTTCATGATTTTTGTCAGTTCCAGAGTGAAAATATCTGAAGGTCCAAATCGATACTCTTCTCCCAAGATGTACTAGAACTTGACTTTTCTTTTTCGTTCATGCGCAACAAATCCTACTTAGGCCCATTCGGCACTCCTCGGATGAGAGGATTTCCGCGCACTACGCGTATACACTATGGAATACAAAGTCGTTCGGAGGTAAAAATAGATCTTAAAACGAGAAGTAGCGTTACGTCAGCCTTTCTCGCTTGCAACGCGTTGTCTTTCTTGCGCATTTGACAAAACTTTCGTTCCTTCTCCCTAATTTTCTGCCCTCTCCCCTCGTCACAACCTAGACGTGGTGTAGCGAACCGGGCGTGACCTAGGATGACCTATCTAACTTTCGTTATATCTTATTTCATTATTACATCCACTAAACGACGTGATTTTGAAGAGAAGGCGTCCAAACGGATTTCTGCAAACGAAGACGATCCTGACTGTAGATTTTCTTCAATCAACCGTTGTTTCTTCCTTGTCTTTATCAAGAAATAGGGCTCTCTGCAGAAAGCCATGTTCATTGGAAACCGCAGTGATTTCCATTCGAGCCAGAAACTTTTAACCACTGCAGTTACCAAACCTTAGGGAATGCCTAGTAATTTTCTTGCCCGTCTCTTCTGATTTGTGTGTAGCACTACGCCGACGCGCTAGCGTTTCGCTTGGCGTCACACTCATAAAGAGTTCATTATACACTTATACTTTACTATCTAATTTATTTACTATTTACCTTTTACTATATAAAGGCTATAGATTGCCTACAAACAGAAGGTAGACTTACGGCCTTACAATTTATGTCGACTAATATATTGTTGCGGTCCATTTGGACAGGACTGTGCAGGCAAGACAGAGACAAAGAAGTGGTGGACTGTTTACTGGAGCTATGTGACCTGTACCAGCCTGCATGTTTACCTCCAACCTTTCACATCTAAATAGTTGTATATACGTTTGTGAATTCGGCGTTCTCTTTGTAACAATGTGTTAATTTTCTGCATGCAGAGTCCTGGAACTCTAACCAAAACCACCCAATACACAGCAGGAAATACACTTCCTTAAAGAGTCTACACACTGCATACAGCCAAAATGACAGGCTTATGAGAAGTCACAGGGGCCGAAAAGAAATCTACAGACAGCCTATCATAATCGTCATCATTGTGATATTTAGGTTTCCTTCACGACCTGCCCAGCCCTTCAGCTTCTTTATTTAATATTGTCACATGGAAGTGACGGTGAAGAACAAGACAAAGCTAAGATTAAGCCCGGAATTTAATTCTTGATTTGGCCAATCTGTGCCCAGAAAAACAAGTAACACTCAAAACACAACGATAGCGGTGAGCACAGTCGTCGGTTGGTCGGTCGGCGTAAATCTGAACTTATGGGTCAAGCTTTTGTTGGCGCACCCGAGCGTCTGGCTTATGCGGGCTGGCAATTCCTCTGTACATGACGACAGATGCCTCACGAGGATAACCTAGCCCTTCTGCAGAAGAGGACGCTGCATGTGTATACGTGCCGTTTCGTACACTATGGAGGTGCAGTCAACTCTGTTTTCTCTTCCGTGCTTACTGAGAAACACGACGATGATTTAGCCTACACTCCCGCAATTGTTTTCCCAGTAGTGCCTGAAATCACGTTTGAAGCTGCTGGCCTTACTGATTTAATCGACACCCTAAAGATAACATCGACAGCCGCTATAACTGGCATCGATACTAAAATACTAAAAAGTACGACGCATGTTATCAGTGTCATTCTCTGATGCATATTGCAGCAATCCCTTTCTACTGATGTCTTTCCACGGGACTGGAAGGTGGGCGCGGTCATTCCAGTTCCGAAAAATGGTAATCTGTCTTTATCTAAACGCTATCGTCCCATCTCTGTTGCGTCTATATGTTGCAAATTAATGGAACAAAGTCTATATACAGACAATGTAGAGTTTCTTACCTCTACACTTTATTTTGCATTCTGATAAGCATGGCTTTCAGAAGGACC